>NW_013668261.1:4383-15463 GCF_000517525.1 Limulus polyphemus
TTTAATCGTGCTTTTACTTCTATGTATATCACTATAGAAATTAATGTAAATTTATTGGGATTCACTGCTTTAATCTAGCCTTTACTTCCTATGTATATCACTATAGAAATTCATGTAAATATATTGGGATTCACTGCTTTAATCTAGCCTTTACTTCCATGTATATCACTATAGAAATTCATGTAAATATATTGGGATTCACTGCTTTAATCGTGCTTTTACTTCTATGTATATCACTTCAGAAATTTATGATTACTGGTAATATCTTGGATTTTACTTCTTTAATTTAGCCTTCTTGTATATACATAATTTTAGAAATTCACGATTATTGGTAAATCTCTTGAGATTCACTGCTTTAATCGAGCCTTCTTCTATGTATGTCACTTTATAAATCCATAATTATTGGTAAATCTATTGGGTTTTACTGCTTTAATATAGCCTTTGATGTTATCTATATCACTTTAGAAATCCATATATATTGATAAATCTTTTGGGTTTTACTGCTTTAACCTGGCGTTTACTTCTATGTATATCACTCTAGAAATTCATGATAATTGGCAAATTGATTGGGTTTTACTGTATAAGTCTAATATTCATTTACATTTTTATTACTTTGGAAACCGGTGATATTTAATAAGGCTGTTGGTTTTCAGTGTTCTAGTCTAACCCTAGTTGTGTATATATTACTATAGAAGTCTATGATTATTAGTAAACCTGTTGGTTTTCACTGTTATACTCTAATCGTAGTTTTGTGTTTATTATTTTGGATGTCGTAGTTAAGTCTATTGGATTTCAATATTCTAGCTTGACCGTTAGTTATATGTATATTACTCTTTTAGTTCGTTGTTATTAATAAGTTTGTTGGATATTACTGTTCTCATTTAATCTTTAGCACTAGGTAAGTAGTTATCCCGACACTTCAGACACCGTGCACTGATTGGCTGCCTTAGGGGGAGAGGAGGTAGAGACGTCCACGAATTGGCATTGTGAACGGTGATGTCATATTTAAACTAACACATGGTTGAATCGTTATAGAATATACTACTAATAAAAGTAAAATTACAATCTATTATGTTGAATTTATCTAGAATTTGGATAATTTAAGTTAAGACACTTTCAATATAATGTAAACATACTCTATATTTTAAATGTCTTGTCCAACTTTTGTTTTTGCCTTGTACTTTTAATCATCTAGTCAGCTCAGGTGTTTTAAAGTTAGAAAGAGTTAGATAGCCTTAGGCTGAACACGTCAAGACGAGTCAGGGTGAAATGTCTCACAGATAAAAACGAAAAAGACATCTATATGTAATACGTTTTGTGAGATTACTTCAAGTAGCGATCTCTCAATGATCATTGCAGATGTTTAGATTAATGCATGAAGAAAGTTCGTTTATGGGCTGTACTCTAAAACCACAAAGGTTTATGAATTTTAATTGAATGGTATATTTTGTACTTCAAGTGAATGTTCTATAGAAAATGATAAAATTGTAAGTGTTGCTATTTCAAATAGCTTCTGTAATGGTAAAGTGATTGGTTAATAAACTGTAAGTCAATCATTTATTATATTTAGCTGTAGCAAAATAATTTATTCCGAAGTTTATAAACCAGATGTTGAAATTATAGTTACAAATGGAAAAAGAGGGTTAGCGTAAGAATATAGCCAAATATTATAACTAGTGAAACATGTGTTATAGGTGTACATAACAGAAAGCTTGTGAGTTAAATTATTGTATGTTGTTTAGTAATTTGAATAATTATGCTAATATAAAAAAATCCGTCCTTTTCAGGACAGATAATTGTAAAAAAGTAGTTATGCAAATAAGGTCAAATACTGTTGATTAAACAGAGATTGAACAATAAACTTATTCATTTTGTCAATGTGCAATAAAAAACATGGCATATGTAACAGTGTTATAATAGCTGTCTCATTTAAATAATGGGTTTACTTGTAAAGTATGTAGATTAATTATTGAAATGAATTAATGATTAGTCTGGCTCACAGACACACCCATAATGAAAGAAAGACCATTCCAAGCTTTTACTTGTTGTTCAACAAATGTTTAAACAACTCTACTGAATAATGATATTATTATTTTTGCTTGTAGTTGTAAATCTTATGTGATATAGTTAAACCCAGAAGTGAAAACTACAATATTGGTGACTTAATCACATGTTGAGACACCCTACAATAAGCTCATCATCCTATTGAACTATATCATTATAATAACACCATCCACCATAGCAGCACTAGCCTTAGTAATACGACATGTCTAGTAACATCATCTGTATATAGAAACACTATACTTAGTAAGACCATCTGTCTATAAAAACACTACCCACTTTTGTAAAATGTACATAATGAAATTAAATATACAAGCAAAAACTATAAAATTGACCATAAATTTAAGAACTAGAGATTAAAATACAGACCTAATGTAAGTTTTATTTATAAAGAGAAACTGTAATTGTGATAACAACTTTCAGTATTGATAACTGTAAAAATAACGTTATGCAAATTTGATAAGTTATTAATTTTAAAACTTGATTGTTGCTATAAAGTTGATGACATGTTGAGATAAGTTGTCCTGTATCACCCTCTGGTGGTTCGCTTGTGAACTATCTGTGCACTCATCATAGATGACCTCATCATTCTACCCTCTTCTCTACCAACAAGCCCTCTAGAACCAATTCGTGGAACTATGACGTCATCATCTCTGGTGCCACTTTGTAGACATCTCTACTACAGTCTTGTCCAAAGTGTTTGCATACTGTTCTATATTAATATTATTGTCAACATGCATGGAGTAGTAACAAAGAAGGTAGTATATGATCAGACAAACAAGTGTGAGTTGTTATTCTGGTCTGTATTAGTTTTTTTGAGCATTTGTTCGTCAAAACACACTTGCTTTGTATAAAAGGATGTGCTTTTGGTATAATATTTTTCAAAATAGATCAACTCTTTGTTGAGACAACTTCTTTGTACTTGTTGTAGAGTCATGCCTCATTACGTGCCAGTAGTTATAGGGTGTCAAATTGTTCGAATGTCCAGAAATGGTATGAAGCAAATGAACATTGACAGAACAGTAGAGTATCTCGAGAATCCTGAAACTCCATCAGACTATAGGAAACGTTGGTCCAGGTAAGTCTACTGATAGATGCCATAAAACTACTGCCCAAGATGACTGTGTTTTGATCAGGTTAACATATGAAGGTCGCAAGAAGTCTTGCAACCTTGTGACAGGAGTGGCTTGAACACATTTGTTCCAGAGTATCCAGAAATGCAGAAAATATGAGACTGACCAAACAAGGTTATTTTGAAAGAAGGACTTTCTGCAAACCAATATTAACCAGAATTCACCACTGTCATTGCGTTACTTGGGCAAGACAGTGTGTCAACTTACTGTTTCTGGCTTGTTAACGCTGATGGTAGGACTTGTGTTCGTCGTTAGAATGAAGAACAGGGGAGGGAATGCAGAGGAGGTGGTGCAGTACATGTTTGGGCAGCTACTCATCATGATATCCACCAGGGAAGCGTCAATGGCACTTTCTATTTGCATCACATGTAGACGATATTTATGCCATATGCTAGGACAAGATTTGGCAATAACTTTGTGATCCAGAATGACTATGCCACTGCCCACAGTGCATGTATTGTATAGGACCAGGAAGGCCTTACAGAATTGTCAATCCCAGTAAAGTCTCCAGATTGTAATCTCATTGAGAACTATTGAACCGAACTGAGCCGGAAAATTGCTAACCACGACCCTAAACCAACTACTGTAGCTGAGTTGCAGCGCCTTCTAGCAACAAGTTGGGTTGAAATCACGGTGTATTACATCAATAACCTCATCTACAGCATGCCACGTCACTCTATGGAGGTTATTAGAGTATGAGAACCAATCAAGTACTGAATGTTTAATATGTACTATTATAAGGTTACAGACGCTATTTATACTAATTTAATGTTATATTTTGTCATTATAAATGTTTTGGTAAAGTGTTGTTGTGATAGGTGAAATGCTGAATTATACATCTTTCTACAGGTGTCTGATAAAATTGTTTGATGTTCTAATAAATTGTTCATGATGTCCATAGAACCTGTCTCAAATTAGATACGTAGAAGTTTAATATAACAAGTATTTATCAGTTTGACAGCGCTAAGTTTATTTGTATTCCATCTTAATAATAATGATCTTATTTGTTACAAAATATGCAAACATTTTGGCTAAGACTGTACCTCCTCTCCCCCTGGAGCAGCTAATCGGCGTGCGTGTCTGAAGTATCGGGAAAGCTATTTATGTATATTACATTAGAAGTTTTTGTTTTTCATCATTAAGTCTGTTGGTTTCCGCTGTTCTACTTTGTAAGTTCGTGATTATTTGTAAGTAGGATCAAGACAATTGGTACAGTAATTGCAATATTCAGTTTAGATGAAGTTTCCATAGTATTAGGAAAGTATAAAAAATATTGGATATACACGTAAGTAAAACAGATTATATAAATATAAAATGGTCAAGAATTAAAAACATATCTTACTTTTTTGTACCAAATTGAGTTTCAAAAAACAGTGGTTAGCTGAGGACTGAGAGATTCAAGGTTCGAATCCTCGACAGAGAGCTGAACACGCTTCATACCATGAACTGTTGGCGCGTTATAATTTTTGTTCGTTTTATATATTTACTTGTTGTTTGTTTGTTTGAAGTTAAGCACAAAGCTACACATTGGGCTATCTGTGCTCTGCCCACCACGGGTATCGAAACCCGGATTCTAGCGTTGTAAGTTCGCAGACATACCGCTGTGCTACTGGGGGGCATTTACTTGTTGTTAAGCAGAAAGCTCCAAAAGGGTCTCTCTGTGCTGTGCCCACCACGAGTATCGAAACCCGTTTTTAGTGGTGTGAGCTCTCAGACTTCCCGTTGAGCCACTGGATGGCGCGAGTATCGAAACCCGTTTTTAGTGGTGTGAGCTCTCAGACTTACCGTTGAGCCACTGGATGGCGCGCGTTATAAAAGTAGGTGCTACTGGGTGACTGCTTGCCTTCCTAGTCATTAGTTCAGAATTAGAGGCAACTATACCTGAACTTTAGGATCTTTGATTACGTGGATGTTTAGCCCATGTGTTAGTTAAAGTATCGTTTAGACTGAAGATACAAAATACATTAAACATATCATTCTTAACTTGTCTGCTTTATTTAATACTGTTATGCACATCCTGGATTTTAATCTCTATCTGATCCTAAGAATAATTATATATATAAAACAGGAAAACATTCTAACGAACTTAGCCCTTTCTAATCTGATCGTAAAGAGTACGAGCTTAGGGTCCAAAATCAGACTGAAATGTAAAAACAGAATTCTAGTTAGAAACGAGTTTTATTAGGAATTATTTTAGTATTGCAGTGTCTCAACTGTCGGGAAAGAAATAATTTAAAAACATTCCATAATTAATCTGATCGTGAGGTCTCACGAGCTTATTTTGTAAATAGTTTAGTAATTAAAGTTTTAATCTCACTTTTTCAATTAAACTGTGACAAAATTATGTAAAAGTCTCTTGGACATTTGTTAATGTTTCCACACCAACGGTTTGTCGTGAAGTGTGTTGGTTATTAGAACTGTCCGTCGTATTAGTTTAATGTGACTTTTTCAAACCAATTACAGGCTTTTCTTTGCCAATACGGGACGATATTTTATTTAAAACTAAGACAACAGCGTTGCATTACAACCTTACAGGGACTGCTTTGTAAGCAGTCATATCTGAGCCTCCTGGCGACGAGTAATCAGTCTCATTTAATCCTCTTGGAGAATGAGCCAAAAGTTTCTAATCAACTTTTTATTACTCAAATATGTGATAAAAAATGACTCAATATCAGATGGTTGAGCTCCCCACTGGCACAGCGGTATGTCTGCAGACTTACAATGCTAGAAACCGGGTTTCGATACCCGTGGTGGGCAGAGCACAGATAGCCCGTTGTGTAGCTTTGTGCTTAATTACAAACAGAGGGTTAAAGAAAGTTTCTCATATTATTTGTTCTCCGTGGAAGAACATAATGGACTTGTGTTTTACTGGTAATAGAATTATAGCTTCCAAATCATGTTTCAAAGTTAACGTAAGGAAAACAAATTACGATTAGTTTATTGCTGTTCGTGTGTATCCGTTTCGAATACAAAAAAAATATTAAAAAGCCTTTTGCTCTATTTCGTCTTAAGAAATTTTTAAAAGAATGAGTAAAGCTAAAGTTTTAAAATAAATTAGAAAGACACGTTTTTATACGAATTATGTTAATTAGAGATTTTCGTGATACGTAGTTAAAGTGCTGAAAGAAATATGCAGAGGTAGCGAAGCATGTCTTAATGAGAGAAAAAACAACAACAACCCAAAACCAACGCTTATCAAAAGTGAGCTTTAGGACGTATGTAGTAATTGTTGAAAAATTGGAATCCTTGCCGTATGTTACAAACTATATAAATAATACAGGTTATCTTCTATCAAAAAACGTTTCACCAAATAACGTAATTTGCATCTTATTTGCATTATTAATGAGTTGAAATTAGAATAAAAACAGCCTCTACTATAGATTCTAAGTTAATAAGACAAAAAAAAAACTTTGTGGTGAGACGAATCTTTTGATCCTTAATTTAAAGCGAATAGCAACAGCGAGATTATCGAAATTTTACAGTCACCTCAGATCTGTAAGGCTTCACGATCTGGCCTGAAGGGAATATGAGCTCTAATATAAAAGAACATCAAAATAACCAACCAGCGTACAAATAACTATATGTTAATCGAACGCAGTGATACGTAAGCAAAAAAATAAGTTTGTTTTAAGTAAAAATTTTGTGTTTTTTAAAGTGAGGGGATTACGCTTTAATTGCTATTTCTTTCTGGTGATATAATAAGACCGTAAGCTTTCGTAGTAATAAGTCTTCAGATTTTTCATATCAAAAATAAAACTTTGGCAGTTACAAATCATCAGGATGTTTATTTACAAATTTTTAAAATATAGCACCCACCGACGGACAGTCATTAGAAATATTCACTATCAACACACACACACACACAAAATCCACCACACTACGGCAGTTAGAAATGTTTACATTTGATGAACATACACAAAACCAAACGAAACACCATACTAATGTTGTTAGAAATGTCCACTCTAGATCTCCACTTACCTGGTGACCCCCACAGAGACGGCATCTTTCGGACGGTGAACAGTCCAGATAACTACTTATATAGAACACTCTGTTGAGTGTAGTAAACAATATACTGAGTGGTCCAAAATTATCATTTCTACTTTAAAATTTAATAATTAACTGACTAAGGAAATACAACTATGCAGTTTCCAACATCTTGTAGCCTAACTCAAACAGTCTTTATTTTTATGCTTTTTTTTCACTCCGGTGAGTAGTGTTAACCCATAAAATTGTAACTGTGCAAGAAAAGGCTCAATGTGTCGTTTGGCTTGCAGAGACCAAATCAGTGACTATAGTGTAGTGTAATTATAGACTACAGTACAGGAAAGAAGTATGGGGTATGCTAAGGATATTGTGTATCGCACACCTATAGCAACTATCACGGAGCTAAAGACAAGAATAATAGATGATATCGCCATTGTAACTGTGGAGATTTTGCTGCGAACGTGGACTGAAACAGAATATCAGTGCACACGTAGAAGTCTACTGATGTATCAATAAAAATGTTTGAGTTAGGCTACAAGATGTTGAAAACTGGATGGTTGTATTTCCTTAGTCAGTTAATTATGAAATTTTCCAATACAAAAGATAATTTTGGATCATCCTGTGCTCTTAAATAACTTGGCACATTGTCCACTCCATTGTGTTGGGCAGAACTAACCCAGCCTGACTAACTTGGCTAAAACAGGCAGGGGTTAGGTATGTACGTGATTGAGGAAGGGTGGGGTGAAATTATTTACCTCTGTATCACATATTGGAGGTCGAGAAAAATGTATTAACTTTTCCTAGAACTTTTTTTTTCAATAAAGAGAAGTATTATTAGAAAACTGTCCCTTTTCGGACGTAAACATTACGTGAAACAACTTAAATCTATCTAATGCTTTAGTTATAGGAATTGATCGGATTTCTATAACTCAGCAGACAATAAAACAACGGAAATTTTGAAAACCTTTCGTCATTTATTTATAAACATATTATGTAGAATTTTTGATTCCGTTTTCTATCTAAGAGCACGTGGCCATGGTATAATCATAGAATTAAAATGCTCGCTCATTGCGTGTTCTGATCAAAACAGACATAAGCTTTATCGATTTTGTAACTGTTTCCTAGTTTTTGCTAATATCTAGAGATGTTTTAGGTCTAAACAGTTCATCTCAACCTACTCCTTAGATGAAAATCTGCATCTTGAGGCTGGGCTTTCAGAGTAAACCCATAAATATAATTTTAAGCATACAATACGCCGATAGTTAGTCTCAAAGCTGTCACCAGTAAAAGTCTGGCACGCGACTTTTACCAAACTTTTGTGACATATTCACCACATAAATCGTACTTAGTAGTTCAACATTTTTAACTGGCTAGTCGAGTATCACCATTCATCGAAACGGTGAAGAAACAACACCATTTTCTCTTAAACGATGTGAAACAAAGACGAAACTAGTGAGTTGTTGATTCAGTTTTAAACCTCGTAAGTTGATAAAAAGGATGTTTGTATACAAAAAAGCCTTAAAGTTAAAACAAACCGACATAAAAAGCAAACATTTCAATTCGACGAACAACAATGTTCTTCTTTTTGTTCTTTATGCCTTATTGTGAAATAAATAAAGTATAGAAAAGTCATTCACATCAGATTAATATTCAGCACAGGAGTTGAGGAAATTTTATAAAAACGATTTTGGGGCCTCACCAAGTCGTTACGGTAAGTATCGCCATGTCCGGTTATGTTTTATCTGACGACCGTGCATCTTGATAGTAGTCCTGCAGCGTAGTTTCTATTGCACAACGCTTTACCTTAAGGCTGCAATGACCATAACACAACACTGCTCCCTGGTGGCTTTTCATAATCTTTCTGATATACGAGGAAGCAGCTTGTGTACACGTGGACTGCTTTTTCTACTGACCTTTGTGTTCGTGGATTCTCACCTGTTACAAGACTTCGCACTTTGTTTACCTTGGCTGGGGTACGACTTGAAGCAGATCTCATTCTGGATAGTCCTGGTTCCCCAAATTAATCCATATTTCCTTTATTTCCAATGCCGTTAGATGGAATGGATACCCGTTTTAGAAATTCCAAATCACCGATCCCCAAATTAATCCATATTTCCTTTATTTCCAATGCCGTTAGATAGAAGGGATAC
Source organism: Limulus polyphemus (assembly GCF_000517525.1). Classification (NCBI taxonomy): domain Eukaryota; kingdom Metazoa; phylum Arthropoda; class Merostomata; order Xiphosura; family Limulidae; genus Limulus; species Limulus polyphemus. The sequence continues at coordinate 13,712 of NW_013668261.1, forward strand.
TCGTTTTAGATATTTCAAATCACCGATCCAAACACAACTTTATGATCAGAGTGTATGAATGTTTTTACTTCGGAAAATGATATTAAGCACACTTCCCAAAAGTAACCAATTTCCGGTCTCTATTCACAAAGAGTTATTCTAAATAGTTCAGCATCTCTTCCGATCGAAATGTCTGAATGTTTTACGAGGTTTTGGCGCCAAACAATGTCAAAGTGTAAGTCTGATACATGCCATTCCACTGACACTTTATATCGACCGTGGTTGTTATCTGACTTGCTGATTTGTTCATCCAAAAGTAAGTATAACGTACACAACTGTTTGTATAACCTAACCACACTTTAACGATGAAATAGTAAAGAATTATTCTAATTATTTGTATAAACTGAGTTTTATAAACTTGTTACTTGTTTAAGTTAAAGTTATATTAGCCGAATTATTTATTTTAAACATATCGACACTGATTCATATTTGGGGTGAAATATTAAATATAAGTAACTTGGCTACAGACCTCTACATTATTTGTCTTGTTATTGTATTCAATCGGCAGCTTAGTAAAGATAATGTAAAATTTATCTCGATTTTGAGAATAAAGAAACATCTATATAATAACTCACCACAACCGGCTCCAAGCTTATGAATAAAGAAAAAGGGCAAACATATAAAAACTCAATAGAAATAATCAGATATACACCTACATATTACCTAAACTCCGAGAGGAAGCTACCAATGAAACAATATTGATATGGTGAGCAACAACAACAGACGAAATAATGAGAACTAAAAACAGACCCATAACGACTGTGAAACACGGATATGATATATATGGATATGGAGCGCAACTGCAGATATGTAGTGATTCATATCTTTAATATAATATGTTTCAAGCACAAGAACTTATTAATCTTGCATAAGGCGCTACGTAATGTAATCTGTATTAATTCAAAGCCAAATAAAAGATGCTTTGTAACAGAGTGATTTCCAAACAGGAAGGAAACTGAATAATTATCTCTAACGTTAGATTGTTTTATCAGCTGTTGTATTAAGTATTCTGATGAATTTGGCATACCACTAACTTATCAACGGAGATCAATGAAATGAATGGTGGGCATTTTGAGATCGATGTGACGTTTATTCCAAGATTAAGCAAGAATTAACACGGGCTCATAATTAGGATTAACATAATAAGGTCTTAGTTTTCTATATACTCATGATTAAGATGGAAATATATCAGTTTTTTTTTTTTTTCAAAATCTAAACGAACTTAATACGAACATTGTAAAAGTCGTTGAAAGAGCACAAGTCTTTTGAAACGTTGTTGGCGTAAGACTTCATTAATTGTTAAAATAGTCAGACGAAACACAACATTTTAACAATAATGCACGCATGTGTGATAGTTTTTCAAGCAAAGAGATCTTAACCGCTATTCACATTGGACATTAGTGAACAAGCCGCGTTAATAAATTACTGAAGAATAAATCAAAACATAAAATAGGTTTTACCTAATATTTTCTTTCAAAAACAAATGTTAAAAATGAATATTTCACCTTTTCTTTTCATATTGTAAATGTAACTCATACTTTGTTTCTAAATATATTAATAACACACTACTTACCATCAATAACTGTATATTACGTATAGAACACACTACTTATCATTAATAACTGTATATTACGTATAGAACACACTACTTATCATTCATAACTGTATATTACGTATAGAACACACTACTTATCATTCATAACTGTATATTAC
>NW_013668261.1:16437-23009 GCF_000517525.1 Limulus polyphemus
ATTAAGAATACTGTATATTTTCTTATCGTTAATAAATGTATATTACGTATAGAACACACTATCTATCATTAATAACAGTATTTTACGTGTAGTAAATACTGCTCATTATGAATAATTGCTGCGTTCATTACGTATTTATTTCAAGTTGCTTCGCATAAAGTGTCAGTTTCAAGCTTGTTTTTCTTATATTAAAAGTATTTCTTGTTCTGGTGTTGTGTCAATATCAACGACATTTAACGTTTTATTCCCCTCAATAGATGTCACTTCACTCCCTAGAAAAACATTGTTTGGCAACACTAATACAATTTATAGTTAAAAGAAAGTTTACCAAAAGGTAGCATACATAATTTTGTCTTTCCTCAACGTATTATACGACACAATTTTGTTTCACGAAATATAAGAGAAAAACGTTTTTAACACGAATTAACTTTTTGTGGTAAATATGTGGAGACGAATATCAAAATCAAGCCTACAGAGATAGCAAAATTTGTCATTGTATCCTGGTGATTATAAACAGAAACTAATTAGAGATGCTAATCTTGTAGGGAAAATCACGTACTATACTTTTAACAAAAATAACTGCATATAAGCTTGATGCACGTTCTGAATTGTTACGTTTTCAGGGCATAAACAAAAAAAATGTTGTACGCTAAATATATTTTTCAATAAATATCATATCAACATATAATATTTTTAGGCTACTTATGTAAGTTTTGCTCTATGACAAAGAGAAACAATACTCCAGAAATATATTATTATGTACACAAGTATTTGGCGAATAAATATCTTCATCCAAATTGCGTTTATCGACTTTAAACTGCTGCAGTCTGAATTCCTGCATTACGAGGATAAGAATTGATGTACGAGCAGCTTTCACTGTTAAGGTTTATATTACTTTTTTAATAAAAAAAATCCTGTAGCAAATAAGGTGTACCAAGTTACTAACTGGTGCTGTCCGTATGTTCAAAACCAACGCTTTTCTTAAACATACGATGGGTATATCTGGAAGGTTTTTTGTATTAAAGCGATAACATATGATGAACAAAAGAGAACCTTCTGTTGCGTGTCCATCTTTAAGCAGCACAATCACACCTAGAAGGTAAATGTAACAATAGTGTTTGGATTTCTCTCTTCCACATCTTCCCTTATTTACTTGTCAGTCACAAAACGCCATTGTCTGCTAGTTTTTATTCAGCACATAGCCGGTTATACTTTTGTTGAGCCTTTCGAACGAGAGAACATGGCAAAAGATACAACACGCGAGAGCAAAACGAGGATTATCTCGTCTCAAGAGGGACAATGTCATTTAAGCCGATTTGTGCTTTACCAAAAAAGCTGTATATATTAAAGACCAGTTTTGAATCCTTTATGTTCTACTGATGTCGTATCAAATGTTTTCTAGACGTTGTATTTCTGTAAACCAGAAACTTCTGATCGAAACAAAATACCAAGATATTTTCTTAAGACTACCTTTACAAATCCGTCTTTTCCTACCACAGTGTGGATTGTGATACTGCTGACACCTGGTTGTGAAGTCTTTACTAATAGACAACTCAGTAGTTATATGCATGTTTCCCGTGCCCTTCCAGAAATAGACAACTCAGTTGTTATATGTATGTTTCCCGTGCCCTTCCAGAAATAGACAACTCAGTAGTTATATGTATGTTTCCCGTGTCCTTCCAGAAATAGACAACTCAGTAGTTATATGCATGTTTCCCGTGTCCTTCCGTAAATATACAACTCAGTAGTTATATCCTTGCCCTGCAGTGAGAATGAGGTCCCGTTTCTGCATAGTTTCAACGATGTAATTAGTGGTCAAGGACTATCCTAACCCATAGAATAAAAAGGGATTCGATCGAGAACACAAAAAAATTATGTATATCTTACTTATTTTTGTTGATCGTGAACTTCGTTGCACGAGGATATCGCTTCGTGCCGTGGCTAATATTACTCCAAATTGAACGTCATTCTAATATAGTTAGACTAGAGGTTCTCAAATGGATTGTGGATGTTCTATTTGTAGGAAGATACTGCCTAAGAATTGACATCAGTATGTTTACCAATAGCTATTAGAGTCTCATAGTTTAATTTAGTGGTACATTATTTACACACTAATTGTGTTTTATGATAATCATAACGTGTACGTAACATAAACTCATTTGTGGAAATAGTATCTATTTAAACTTATCTAACTAATTTGATGACTTGGTCTGGTCAATGTACCTTATTGGACACCGTTTTTGTTAGATTCACTACGAATATAGTGCACAACTTAAATAGACAACTCAGTAGTTATATGCATGTTTCTGGAAGGTCATGGGAAACATGCATATAACTACTGAGTTGCCTATTTCTGGAAGGTCATGGGAAACATGCATATAACTACTGAGTTGCCTATTTCTGGAAGGTCATGGGAAACATGCATATAACTACTGAGTTGTATACTGTTGGAACAGTTTATAGTTGTTATTTTACAGACCTTATCAAATGTATTCCTACTTTGATTTGATGGGATATAGAAGGTTTTATTTAGTCAATTATTAGAAAAACAAGATTTCGCAAGGACCTTAATAACCATAGCTGGTGAACTTAAAATGAATTTCAAATTTCATGAAACTGATCAAAAGATACAGAGATAAACTATCCTGTTTACCGGTTACTTTTGAAACAGAGGTTAGTGTTACTCTTTTAAAAATCTAGATTCATTGTATCAAATTCATAATTTCTTTAAAATCTTGTGGTTGAAAGACTTATTCCAAATCTAGGGGTTAATTTACCGAATGAATATTTAAATTGGTTTAGCGTCAATTACAAAAAAACAAAAAAAACATAAAAGCATAATACTTAGCAATAATTACAAAAAAATTCCCATTAATAATGAATAACAAACTAAAGTATAATGTTCAGCATTAATTACAAAAACACGTAAAGAATGACCAACGACCTAAAGCATTATATCCAGCATCAATTAGAAAAATATAAAAAACACATAAAGAATGGCCAACAAACTAAAGTATTATGTCCAGCATCAATTACAAAAACACATAAAGAATGGCCAACGACCTAAAGCATTATATTCAGCATCAATTACACAAAACACATACAGAATGGCCAACAAACTAAAGTATTATGTCCAGCATCAGTTAAAAAAAACATAAATAATGGCCAACAAACTAAAGTATTATGTCCAGCATCAATTACAAAGAACACATAGAATGGTCAACAAAATCATTATATCCAGCATCAATTACAAAAAATAAATAACAGCCAACATACTAAAACATTTTATTCAGCATCGGTTAAAAAATCAATAAAAAATTACTAACAAGCTGAGACATTATACTTAGTATCAATTAAAGAAAAATAACATAAAGAATGTATGTAAAAGAAATTTACGAGATCTTTTTCATTAAAACGTGTGTTTTTATTTGTATTTTTAGAATGATAGCTAATGGTCCAAACGTTGATTGATTTTAGTATAAAGAAATACTGTTTCCAGCTTACATATAATGTTGGTCTCGGTCATCAAATTGTCCAAAGACTTTAAGGAGGTTTGGAACTTGCATGAATTAATAAAGATCACTGAAGGCTACATTTGTAATACCACGAGGCAGGCTACGTTCTTCATTGAATTCCAGTTGATGAAAACGATAAAAAAATGAGGAGAATACATATTTCAAACTCATGATAACGCGATGTTTTGGGCCCCAAGGTTGGTTGCTAAGGCGTAGGCCTATACTGATTTCTGCCTACTTCTTGTTTTTTATTACTTTGCAGAAATAAAAACGTTAACGTGAATATTTAAGTTTAAGTAACTCATTAATATTTCATAATGAGCTTAAACGGGTTGCTAAAGGAAGTTTTAAAAATTAATTTATTATACGAAACTGGTTTTGTTTATCACAGAACTATACCATGGGCTATGTGCGCTTTGTTGGCGCGGCAATAGAACCCCGAAATGTAGAATTGTAAGTCCAGAAAATTACCGCTTGCCAATTTATGAGTATGCGAAACTATACATTTTTAAACAACTTATAACAAGGTTCACAGAATTATAGCAAGAATATAAAAACAAGAAAGTGCGAGAAGACTAAAAAAAGCTAATCAAACAGTTTTTGTAACCAAGCGTTATTTCCTCCATATACGTTTGGTTAAAGAATGACGACACACAGCTCAGGTTGGTAGAACCTAGTCCGCTTGAGTGTATGGAGGAAGAGGGTTCTGGATGAAGTGTATTGTGATATTTATCGACAAAGACAGCAAATGTATGCTAAGAACCAAAGATAACGATCGCAGAAAACTGGATGCAAGTTAAAATGAAAGAGTTGAAATTAAATGGTGGAACAAATAATGAAAACAAATCCGAATAAAGATAAAACAAGAACATTGGGGGGAATGACGATTTGTTGAGAAAACAAGTAACACTACACAAGATAAGTGTGCTGGTCGATGCTATGAGCGACATTCAAGGTTAAAGCAATGTAAACTATCTTAACTCAAGCCAGCAAAGCTGTAGAACTCTTTAGCTTTATCAGAAATGCTTAGAAGTGCTCTATAGCTTAGTCATTAGTGCTTAGGAAGTGCTCTATAGCTTAGTGAACAATGCTTAGGAAGTACTGCGTAGCTTAACCAGTCATTATCAGGAAGTGCTACGTTGCTTAGTCAATAATGTTCAGGAAGTGCTCTATAATTTCACCAATAATTCCCAGGAAGTGCTTTATAACTTAACTAGCCATGCTCAGGAAGTGGCCTATAATATAACCAACGCACAGTTAGTGAGTGCTCAGTAAGTGTTCCGTAACTTAACCGATCATGCTCAGGAAGTGATCGATAATGTAATGATCTTCGTGATCTGGTTGTGATATAACAACTCGGTTTCAGCAACCATTTGTAAGTAGCGTGCTTGTGCGTCATCAAGCAATTTCAGGTAGTTTCTCTGTTTTTACTACAGGTGACTTGGACTACTGAAAGGCTTTTATTCTATCAAAACGTAGAAACGTATTTGGTAAATTGTTTAGAATCTTTAGTTTTTATTATTTGTATGACTGGAGTTTACGTTTAACCTCATAAGAATGCCCTGGCCTGGTGCCAAGGTTTCTTAGACATACTACACGTAGAAATAGGTTACAGAAGAAAGGTACTAAGAGTAAGAAATAGTGAAGAAAGTTAAACTACTGGATGAGAAAAAAAAACACAGTTAAGAGAAAAAAAAATTAAGTTACAACAGAAAATTCAAACGAGTTTGGTCCTGCTGGATCCCGAAGATAAAGCAACTACAAGTAAATCAATTAAATAAGTAACTTTAGAAATACTATTTATTATAGTAGATGGTATCCCAGACCATTATAAAGAACTACAAGTTGCTAAAAAGTAAAAATAACAATCCGAAGGGTAAAATACCAACTTTACTGAAACTGAGAATGGAAATGTTTATAATAAAATCCTGGACAAATTATAACAAGCTAGTCAAATTTGTAATGTACAAATGTTAAGAGTTTAAACAGTTATCTTTATTTGCTATTAAATCATCAAAAAAATCTTCGTTATTATACGTTATTATATTATATAGGATGAGAGTAAATAAGAAACGGGATACATTTGCATTGGAACTGAGAATTTTTAGAGGATAACAAGCCCAAGAATAGTAATCAAACACTCTTTGTGAAAGAATTCTTAACAATGACGACCAAGCTAACCATGTTTTGATATTAATTGCGGGTTATTAAACTTTAAAGCGGAAAAGTTGAGAACTACAACATCCGTAGTTGATTGTTTTTAAATTAAGGTTTTATTCATCTGACTAATTCATGTAAAGCTGTGTTAAGAGGGTGGAGGGATGAGAGGTGGGAGGTTAACCGAATTGTCGATTGTCAAGTATTTTTTAAAAACCTTAGAGAAAAATCATTCTTCAAGTTTTAGTGGGTGTGACTATTACATCAAGAATATGCGATACAGAGAAAAGGAAAGTACCAATACTCCTGTTAATACAGTGAGGCCTACAATTACTTAAGTTCAATATTTATTGATTGTAACAGAAAGCTATAACTAAAAGATAAACTGAAGGAAATTAAAATTTTATCTGGATTATAAAAGTAAATCTATTGTAGAAATAATGATCACAACATAAAACATGAGGGTTGACCATTTAAGATGGTGTTGCAGCGAATGAAAAAGATGGCAGTACGATGGTGCCATATCTGGAGAATATTGTGGGTGGGGAAGAACTTCCCAACCCAACTCCATAATCTTGTGTTGCGTCAAATGTGCCACATGGGGACGTACGTTGTCGTAGAGAAGAACACCTTTCCGACTGACGAGTGAAGGGCGTTTCTGATGAAGGGCTTGATTTAAACATTCCAGTTGCCGATCTCTGCATTGACAGTACGCTGTGGATTGAGGAGTTCGAAATGAATTACTCCTTTGATGTCCCACCAAAATGCAAAGCATCACTTTCTGCAGATGGAGTCCAGGTTTTGGGGTCGAAAGTGGTTTTTGTCTATGACTAAGCCATTGTTTTTGGCGTTTATATTCGCATAGAGAATCCATTTTTCATCACAAGTCACAATTCTGTC
>NW_013668261.1:23939-25738 GCF_000517525.1 Limulus polyphemus
ATTATACGTGATGTACATTTTTTGGGGGGTGGTTAATGAAAGTGTTCCAAAACGCGACATTAATTTCTTGACGACCTAATACCAAGTGCTACAGATTAATTTCTTTCTTTTTATTTTTTCAGCTTGTTTTTCTACCTGATTTGGTTTTGGTAAAATAAGCTATTAAAGAGTGTGAATTTCTCTAGCTTTATGCAAATATACAGATAAAAAAATATTGAAAATTTTGGTATTCAAATAGCTAACCATCCCCCCTAGACTTGGTTAGTAGAGGATGGATGAACGTTGGCTGGGGTATTTCACATGTGTCTTTTATAGTTTTTGTGTGGAGTTTTTTGAAGTGTTTGTTTTTTCTTTAGTTTCATGATGTTCTTTCCAGCGGACACTACATATAGTTTTTTTCAAGTGATGTTAAAATCTCTAGATGGGTGTTGTCTGTAAGTTTGGACATTTCGCCAGGAATGACATAACGTTGGCTGAATATTTATATCATTTTCTATTGTGACTGTTTTTTGGAACATTTCGGTATCTTCTCGTAATTGTACAACAACGTTGTTGCTTTCAATTAAGTGCTAGTACAATCGATAGCTTACGTTTATTACGTGTCTGACAACCGGTCATTTCCTCTAATTGTATCTTTGACGAAGTGGAGTTAAGCCAGTATTTGGATCCGCGAGTTTGTTATTTTTTCGATTTTCAATAAGGTTTTTCTATTAATTTCTGGTGATGTTGTTTTCTTCGATAATTTGAATCTATGACATCTCGTAGAATCGTTTTAAGAAAGCGGTGTTGATTACTCACTGTTTTGTTGCTTCTTTGTATGCAGGTTGGTAGTCGGATGAGACGTTGATATAATATTATTTTTCGTCATTTTTTTAGAAAGCCTATTTGTTTTTTGTTTTGTCCTGACCAGATTGTTTGTATACGAGGTAATCTGCTGTAGCACTACGATGTTTTCGGTCGATAGCTGGAACTTTTTTTGTTGTCTTTCCAAATCTCACGTTTCGTCCTAGCGGCTTCATCGGGGTTTAGTACATATAACTGTTTGATAGAATATTCGTTAAATTATAAAACTGCTTGTAAAGTTCTATTTCTCGTGTCTGCAGTAACGTGTGCCTAAAAATGTATAGATTAATATCATTGTTTCACTATTGTTCTAATATTATATCTAACCTACATAAAAGCTAGTGTGTGGCACGTCACGCTTGATTTCTTGAAATAGGAGGAGTAATAAAAGCTAAAATGCATTTATCCAGATAGAATACTTCGATTACTGTTTGCCCATTACAATTTTTGAGACGAAGTGGAAGGGGGCCGTGAAACCTTATAAGTGTAGTAAGTGTTGGTATAATAAGCCTAAAGTAAAGACGTAGTGTGTGATCACCTAACCTAGATCCAAGTGGATAAAATTAATCATGAAAGTAAAGATATCGATTCAATTATAAGCTTCAATCGTTTTTGAATTAAGCTATTTTCTGTTATATCATTAACGTTTTTAATAAAAAATAAACCTCTTTAATCACTGGAGACTCTAAATTAAGAAAGCCAGAAATATTTCTCCAGTTTTGTTGTCTATTACATTTTATTTTATAGTTTCAGTACATAGATTAACAACAATATTAGGTTATACTTCTGTTGTTAAGCAACATGACATAAAACCCAATGTTGGAACGTAGTGTCAACAAAACGCACTGGTTTTTCAAAATATGAGCGTATTAGAAGTTGTTAACCTAACTGATTTTTACCAATAACGTATTCTATGAATGCGCCACGAATTCATTTCATGAATGATCTTAATTTGA
>NW_013668261.1:26593-34920 GCF_000517525.1 Limulus polyphemus
GAAGGATACTTAACTTTCTTAGACGTAACCCTAAAAATACAAGACAAACAAATACGGAGATCTTACATAACAAAGAATGCAAGAAGCTGATATTTCTCCATTACAAATCAAACTACAAGACAAAAGGGGAACAATAATAGGAGGATTATAGAGAGTAAATCGAAACTGCTCCACGCCGAATGTCACTCAAACAGCACAAAAATACTTTAAAACACAACTATTAGGGAAAGGATACCCCGAATATTACATCGACAGAGTTTTCAAATTAGAATAACAAAACACATTTCATTACCTTATATTGTAAGCGTAAGCGACAGAATGACAAAGAGAATAAGCCTTTTATAGGTAATGATTATCTTTTAAGTAAAACAAACGACATAAATACGTATTTCTGTAGAAAAATGACAAGTGATATTAAGTAGTGAATCAAGGAAAACAATACAATGTTAAAAGAAGCATAAAAATGTTTTTGTTATATTTTGCTTGAAGAGGGTGGCTAGCCAACCTCTCTACCGAAGCCTCTGCAATACCCAATACGAGATACAAATCACCAAGAAATAATCAGAATCACCTATCAATTGGGAATCACCCATTTGACTCACAGACGTATCAACCGCCAAAAACTTCAACAGCCACAAAGCAAAATATCTCCTTTCTACGGCACTAGATTAAAAATATCCTAACAACACATTAAATTCATCAAGAAAAAGATAACATCTCACCAACAGAAAAAGCAGCTATTAAAGAACTCCGAACAAACGACAATCTAATCATAAAAGAATCAGACAAACGGAAAGGTTTTTTTAGTCTTAACCAAAATCAATTACCAAGGTAAAGTAGAGGAACATCCTCAAGACACTTCCATCTATGTTACATTCAACAAAAATGTAAACAAGACGGTCGAATAAGAAGCCTAAAAGATACTTAAATATCTAAAAGAAGAAAATGCTTTTCCTAAAAAAAATGCTAATGGAATTAAAACCTTCCCATAGCCGTATATCTGAACTATATGGAGTCTCTAAAGACCATAAATAAAATTATCTTTAAGACCCATAGTGTCAGCATGTGACTTTACAACAGAAACCATATCCTGGTTACTTGATCAACTGTTTAAACCTTGTCTCAAGTAGGTTCCATCACACTTAACCAATACTAAAGACCATAAATAAAATTATCTTTAAGACCCATAGTGTCAGCATGTGACTTTACAACAGAAACCATATCCTGGTTACTTGATCAACTGTTTAAACCTTGTCTCAAGTAGGTTCCATCACACTTAACCAATACTAAAGACCTATTAAAAAAAGATATATTTTTTCTACACAAACTATATACGCTGAGTACATTTTATTTTCGTTAGACGTAATCGTCTTGTACCCATCCATACCCATAGAAGAAGGCATAGATAGTATCATTATCTTCACTTTATCAACACACTTTTCCAGCGAACATCACATTAGAAATCATCCGCACTGATACTGAATTTTGTCCTATACATCAGCTATTTTAAATTTGGTGACACCTTGTACAAACAACAGAAAGAATTAGCAATGGGTAACAGAGCAGTAGTCACATTTACAATAATATTCATTCATACAATAGAAGCCAAAACTCTTGACAAACATAGAAAAAACAGGTATAATACCAGATATATGGTACAGATACATCGACGATATATTTGGCATATGGAATCATGGAAAAGAAACACTACAGTAATTTTATATTTCCTAAACAACTTCCATCCATCAGTCTAGTTCCAACGCAGAAGGATACTTAACATTCTTAGACGTAACCCTAAAAATCCAAGACAAAGAAATACGGAGATCCTTATATAACAAAGAATGCAAGAAGCCGATATTTCTCCATTACAAATCACTCCACCCAGAACAAGACAAAAGGGGAGCAATAATAGGAGAGTTATAGAAAATAAATCGAAACTGCTCCACGCCGAATGCCATTCAAACAGCACACAAATACTTTAAAACATTACTATTAAGAAAAGGATACCCCGAATATTACATCGAAAAAGTTTTCAAATTACAAAAACAAAACACATTACAACAGCAGCAGTCCCAAAATCAAACAAACAAAAAAAAATACACGAAAACGCCCACAATGAATATTCCTTTCATAAGCAAGATTCGTAAAGCCATTAAACAATCCCAACTGACAATTAACATATAATGTAAATAACATGTTACTTTTAATTTGATTCTATATATATATATATATATTACATACATAGTGTAACTGTAAACTGATATAATTAAGCCAAGTAAGGGCAGATTTTCATGTAGGATTACAATAAAATAAGCCATATAGTAGTAATTTTATTGCAAAAATATAATTACCTATTCTTGTAGGATTTCTGCGCTAGTATAGCTTAAACCTACAATTACTGCCCTAACTTGAACTATAATCTCGTGAAAGAAAGAATGGATAATAAAATGTGACATTCTTTTAATATGAACCGACCATAGTTTTCGATCACACTTTGCTTAGTCTCTTCTATCTTGATAGTTCTTTGTTTTCCAATTCTAATTGTTTCTGCAGCATTTATATTTCTATACTTTCCGAGGCTCTAATGAAATATTACTTTTTTCCATTTCGTGAATCAGCAGATTGTTATAATCATCGAAAATTGTTGATTAGGTAGTTTTCATTTTTAGAATGAGTGAACCTCGCCCACAGATAGACCGTTTTCTCATACAAAGCAAAAAATGTTCTGTCGTTCAGCTATACAACGTGGAAGACAGGTGTCTGTAAACTTTGATTGGTGCTTTAATGAATGTGTAACAGACGTCATTTACAGTGTTGAAAATCGGGGCGTGGTGGAGTTAAACAGTTTTGTCAGGTGTCATGATAGAGAAGAGAAAAAACAACGTGTGAAATTTTCTCTCATCTTTCTTACCTTGTTTCAATGAACAAGGAAGAAACAGACAAATCAAATCCTGTGTCAATAGAATATATCAAGTTGTTATGATTCTAAAAAAAAAGTGCAATTAGCACTAATTTAAATATCCATCTGCTTTTTTTAGCAACTTTTAACATAAGGAAAAATTCAATGTTTTTGAAAAAAAATTAAACGTTTTCTATCAATTCATTTGATACTTGTCTAAAAGAGATCCGTTGAATTCCGAAAATCGAGATTTTTTGCTTGCTTTACATTCGTGAATAATCACCTTCAGTACCAAGTAAGGCACTGCACAATAACATGTAAGGCACTACACAATAACAAGTACGCCACTGCACAATAACAAGTAAGCCACTGCATAATAACAAGTAAGCCACTGCACAATAACAAGTAAGCCACTGCATAAATAACAAGTAAGGCACTGCACAATAACAAGTAAGCCACTGCATAATAACAAGTAAGCCACTGCACAATAACAAGTAAGCACTGCATAATAACAAGTAAGCCACTGCACAATAACAAGTAAGCCACTGCATAATAACAAGTAAGCCACTGCACAATAACAAGTAAGCCACTGCACAATAACAAGTAAGCCATTGCATAATAGCAAATAAGACATTGCAAAAAATATTGTATATAACTGACTGATGTCAAGAAGTACAGAGTAAAAACATGATCTCAAAAAAGTTTTATTTATAAATATTACGAACTTTGCACCAATCATCAAGAATTTAGAACCATTGCTTTTATAAATTATGCACTTATAACCTCAGAATAAATCAGAATAATTAGTTACATCACTAAAAGAAGACCAAATTAGGGTCCATAGGTTATATTAGGGCACATAGATCACATCAGGACACGAAGGACCGATTAGGGCACAAAAGCTAGATCAGGAGAAAAAGCTTAGACCAGTAGATTCAAACTATAACTAGACCCTACGTGAGTTAGATCAGGACATATATTAGCTGAGGATATATACGTGATATTAATCTATATTATTAAATTGTATAAATTATACATAACACATAGTCTATATCAAGACACAATAATTAAGTTGTGACACATAGGTTGCATCAGAACATATACTTTAGAACACACGTTATAGCAAGATACATCCGGTAATTCAGAGCATAAGGGTTAAACCAATTCACATAGTTGAACTCTAGATCCACAGGCTAGACCAATTTTTTTGTTAGATCAGGACACATGCGTTGTATTAACCCATGTTTAAATCAGAGTACATGAGCTAGATCGGAACAGACAATTTATATTACGATACAATAATTAGATCTAGTCGTATAGGTTGGATAAGGACAACTAATATGTTAGATCAAAACATATAGGCTATATTAAGATTCATAGGTTAGATCAAGATGCCCAGGTTTGATAGATATTGAGGTTAGATAAAAATACCTAAGTTTGTTAGACAAAGAGGTTAGATCAAGATACTTAGTTTGATAAGTATTGAGGTTAGGTCGAGACATGCAGGTTAGATAACGAATCACAGTCGATCAAGACACATAGGCTAATTAAATAACTATAGGTCACTTTAAAACCAAAAGCTTAAATCGGAACTCATAAGTTGTTTCAGACATAGGTATATCTTACGGCATAGGGGAAAGGTCAAGGCATACATTCTCGAAACGTTCTGAGCCAGTTGGATAAAAAAAAAATACAATTTCTAAAAATTATAATTGTTCTAGAAATGAATTAGATTTGTTTGAATAGCATGGACAAAAATAACTGTTTTTGAGTTTTAATGACGTACGTAGCACAGCTTATAACTAAGCTGTCAAACTGATCTTCTGCTCAAAGAAAAGCTTTATAATTTATAATACTAAATGAGAAGAACATTTTTTGTTTTGTTCCGGTATTACTGCAACTCGAATTGCTTTGGTAATCAACGTTGTTCCATTAGAAACCTAGCACAGGAAAACAAAGAACAGCGTGACCGGTTTAAAATAGAACAGGAATTAAAAACTGGCTTCACAGAGAATATGTTGGTGATTACAAATTAGAAACACAGAGAATTATGCTTTAAAGTTTGTTTTAAACTAACAAAATGTATTTTTCTTTCCTTGTGTCTACAATAATTCAAGGGAATTTAAATGTTTTCAGAGTATATTTCGATGTCGAGTTCTTGTTTTTTTAAACTTGGAACAACTATATGTTAAACAAATAGTGAAGAACATGCAAGACACTTCTCAATATCCTAATGACAATGTAGAACATGCCAAACATGTGACATTATCTTAATGACAGTGGAAAATATGCCAAACATTACAGTATTCTAATGGTTATGCAAAACATGCCAAACACGTTACATTATCCTAATGACAATGTAGAACATGCCAAACATGTGACATTATCTTAATGACAATGTAGAACATGCCAAACATGTGACATTATCCTAATGACAATGTAGAACATGCCAAACACGTTACATTATCCTAATGACAATGTAGAACATGCCAAACACGTTACATTATCCTAATGACAATGTAGAACATGCCAAACATGTGACATTATCTTAATGACAATGGAAAACATGCCAAACTCGTGACAGTATCCTAATAGCAGTTTAAATGTACGCCAAACATGAGTACTCAGTGCCTTTCTTTAGAAGTCAATCAAGTTATTAGAGTGACGTTCGAATCCAACAATTTCATTACAGTAACCTACGAGTTAGCGGCGTGTGAGTTGTTAAGGAGATGCTTTTCATCTAGTCTATCAGTTCAATATTAGGGACAGTTAGCACAAATAGCCATCGAATAGTCCTTCGCGAATTTCGACAAACAATAACCCTTTTCTTGCGCGAAAACTTATATTCTTTCAGCTTTCTTGTGGCATTTAACTCCATACTATTCTTTTTTAATTAGAGTCTCCGAAAAGCTTTAACGTCTAACCTTCGATGTCTTACTTTTTCTTTTGCGATAATCGGTGGTTTCCTGTCCCATAATGAAACGTTGGGCCTTCTTTCTATATGCTGTAAGTGATCTATTACCCACACTAAAGACAGTTTCGTGAAATATGAAGAGAGGTGACAAATTTATTATAGGGGACGGTAGTAAATGCCAATAGCCACCACTCATGTAATTGTTAAAGTTGTGTAAAGTTCCAGAAGCGTATAAAGGGTACCATACTAAAAGTTGCCCTATGTCGCTACAGAGAACGTTTCTCTTGTATCCATTCATCAAAACAAGCTCCGAACACTGTCATGTGTTTCCTTTTTATCCATGTAAGGCACTAAGACAGACAAAGTTTGATGGCCTACTTCCGTATCGAGAAACACTATTCTTATCAATGTATAGCTGTCCGTGAATTGACCTTCCCCTCCAGTGGCTTATTGTAAGTCTTATAATGCTAAAAACCGGATTTCGATACCCGTGGTGGACACAGCATAGATAGTCTATTTTGTATCTTTTTGCTTAATAACTGACAAAATAACTTACTTTTGAAATACTGGCCCGAAGACGGTCAGCAGCATTCGGCTTTGTTCGGCTTTAAGCCTAATTACGGGATTGGCAGTCACTTTTATAACCCAGTAACATGAAATTCTGTGTATATTAAAGTAAATTAAAACATTATTTAATAGCAGTGAAAACTATCTGATATATTAAAAAAAACATTAAACATAAAATTTAAGAAGTGCTGATAGACGACGAGGAAAGTAAATTATAAGCCATTGTAACCTTTTATCAAGAAATACAGTAAAAGAATGAATCTCGTCAAGCAAAATAAATACGACGAAACAAACTAACGCTCAAATAGTCCAGTATGGACTATGGACCTGTTTACTGAAATAAACAAAAAACAAGGGTAATTTAGCTATGAATCCAAAATTGGCCGAACTTTTAGTCCACCTTCGAGTTTGTAAGGATTGGTTTGTTTCTTTTTAAATTTCGCGCAAAGCTACACGAGGGCTATTTTGCGTTAGCTAGCCGTCTCTAATTTAGCAGTGAAAGACTAGAGGGAAGGCAGCTAGTCATCACCACCCACCGCCAACTCTTGGGCTACTCTTTCACCAACGAATAGTGGGATTGACCGTCACGTATAACGCCCCCACATCTGAAAGGGCGATAATGATCGGTGGGACGGGGATTCGAACCCGAATAGAGCGCCCTAACCACCTGGCCAGTTTGTAAGGAGTAACCAGAAAGGGAGAATTTACATGTTTATGAGGATTAGAATAATTTGAAAATTTATAGGATTCTTAGTTCGTAAATTAGCTTCTCAGACTGAACTTTGAAGTAACATGTCTAAAATGTTCCTCTAGAATAAGAGTCGGTGATATTGTTCTTCTGTCTCTCTCGATAGGAAATGTTGAACATAATATTGGGCAACATAAACCATTTTTATTACACTAACACACACACGACTTTTATTAATCCTGGATTATGACTGTTTTGTTTTTTTTGTGTTCAGAAGTTCACCAAAAACTATACAAGAGCTATCCGTGCAAAGCCCTCCCTTTTTAAAATGAAAGACTATAGGGAAGGTATCTAGTCTTTAATCTAATAGCGTGGTTTAATCATTACTTTTGTAACGCATCTACAGCCTTATGTTGCAGAACGTAACTTATTTACACTGAGTGTTGTAACAGACCAAAATATAAAATTAACAATATGATGTAAGATGTGAATGGTATAAGAATAAGTCGGAAATTTGTGTTTAAATTCGAATAAGAAATAAGTAATGGATTACAATTAATAACGCAATATAATCAAAAAGATGAAATGACATAAAAAATATATGATGGCCATGTTTTTTTAATTTCTGATTAGTAAAGTTCATATTAATATCAACGCTGTTGTGAAGGAAAAAAAATCTAAGAAAATTAACAAAGCTTCGTCTATGAGTTTTTGCACCAAAAAAATCTCGCTAGGCTAAATTGTTTTTCAATCTTATTATATCGGGGCTATTTTACCATCCTTATATCGTTCATTACTGTTGAAAATATAAACATTCGAGGAATATGCAAAAAGAAAAAAAATATCCTATAGACCACTAACAAACGTACATGAATAGTGTTGAGGATGTGGGAAACCAGATGTCTCCTCACAAGTATAATACATCTCTCCATCTTTCCATAATACCAGTCAAGTATAATGGAAGAACGACTTACAAATATAACTGTATACAACTTCTTTAGAAACACCAGTTTTCTAAATGTTTTTCTTAGAGATTTAAAATATTGAATGTTGAGTGAAGTTAGGTCAGAGTCTTGAGTTAAGAACTTATTACAGCACGATTTAAAAAACAACAACAATAATATCACTTGCAATTTTCATTTTGTAATTGTGTTGAAGGCCACCTACTGTGGAATCACTAAAACGTGACGCCTCTAGGATTGGGATCTATTAACGTGACCAGTCGCCACAGTTGTAATTGTGTTGAACGCCACCTACTG
>NW_013668261.1:35907-52000 GCF_000517525.1 Limulus polyphemus
AACCCGGTTTCTAGCGTTGTAAGCCCGCAGACATACCGCTGTGCCACTGGGGAGCTTAAGATTAATATTGTCTGTGTTTAAAACAATGGTAAGTTGTGGTGAAAGATTAACATTTACTTACTTCCAGTTAAGTTCAGCGGGGAACAAGGGGAAAATTAGTTTCAGTAAATACTGCATATCCTGTTTATTTAAAACTATGATAAGCTGTTGTGATAAGTTAGTATTTTTCTAGTTTCAGTAAAGTTTAGCGGAGATCAAAGATTAGTTTCAGTAAATACTGCATGTCTTGTTTATTTAAAACTATGATAAGCCGTTGTGATAAGCTTGTATTTCTGTAGTTTCAGTAAAGTTTAGCGGAGATCAAAGATTAGTTTCAGTAAATACTGCATGTCTTGTTTCTTTAAAACTATGATAAGCTGTTGTGATAAGTTAGTGTTTCTGTAGTTTCAGCGAAATTTAGTGGAGATCAACGGTAAGATTATTTTCAGTAAACGATAATATGGTAACTGAACAACAAAAATGTTCATTCTATTTTATGATAAATATCCCTTTGAGATATTAGACGGTAAGCTATAAAAACCTCAGTATTTATTGAAATAAACAGAGGTTAGTGATATTATTACTCTTTAGATAATTCCATTTTAAGATCTCGACAAACGATGTTACTGATAATCGCGGGATGAATAACTTTCAAGCTGTTCAGAGTTATTATAGACTAACATAACTGTTTTTTTTTTCTTGTCTGATGTTCAGTAAATATAAATATGGATTAAAGATTTCTTTTTACGCCGAGTAAACTTAATTAAATATGTTGACATTTAATTTTACAGTTAATATTCCTCGTACCAGTAAGCGTTGAAAGATGATGAGAAACTTTTAGGGCGAGGTTCAATAAAATTAAACAAAGTTTAGATAACAAAAAGGTTTAAGGCGTTCACTGTGCTGTAATGAGGTGAAGTGTACAATAGAGTTTTTTGTTTTTTGGTAAATACTTGTGGAGATTACACACCACACCGGAAATTAATGATGTAAACATTTATACACTTTGGAAAATTTCACCTGAAAGAGACTCCAATAACCGATATTTGATAAGTTAAGTTCAAATTTCGTAGATCTAACTGTGACAGTTTAAGGTTTGTCAGCATATATTTTCATGTGTTACGTACCCAGGAAAGACAGTACCTCCATTATTATTATGTTTCATATTTGTCCATTTGTTGTTTTAAGGATTGTTTCAGGTTTGATTATTATTTTTGCATACTGGGTGGCAATGTTATCTGTCGCTGGTGTGCGAGGTTTCTGGACGACCGAACTACAAAGGTGTGAGATCTCACAGAGACATAAGGGAATCCATTTTGGTGTAAGCAGATTTGTAGTTGGAATTGGACGACTGGTCTGTACATATTCTAGACAACCTGAACAAGATTGTCTAACTAAATAGTCATGGCTCTCTTTAGAACATGAACTTTAGGAATAACCATAGAGTCAGTTTGGACTTCAGGAGTGTAACTGAAGTGACCGACAGTTTGTGTACTGTTTCACTGAGAGTGATCAGTGCTAATGGATATCTGTTTTCTTTCCAGATAAGTCAGGATTTCATGTACCTATCAGATTATTGTCTGGAACGATACAGATCAATGATGCACACAGAACAACGTTGTTTAATGCGACTGTATTCAGATAATGAGTCAGGATTTCATGTACCTACACATGTATATACATATATTATCTCAGTGTTTGAAATAATTATTTGGAGACAATAAAGGAAAAATAGCGATATGTTAAAATAATTTATTAAGAGGGAGATAACGTAGGCCTTCTTTAATGTTTTAGTGTTTTACTTAGTTGTTTCTTTAAGTAACTGAGAATTCATTTTGCCAATATTGAGTTATACGGAGATTGGGTTATTATATTAAAATGATATTGGAACCTCACCACGTCCTTATAGCAATGTCGACACGTCCATTCGTGCTCTGCGTGACGAACCTACCTCAAGAAAATAACCCTGCAGCGTAGTTTCCATTGCAAAAGGATCCGACGTAAGCCTTTCATAGTCAAAGCACTTCACTCTTTCCATAATCCCTGTCGACTTCGCTGGTATGTCTTTTTATGGATTAGTATGAGCTCCCGTTTCGTTCTACAGTTGCTTGAGGTTTCAAACGACTGAATGGATATGTAAGGGAAGCAATTTTGAACACGTGATTTGTGTTACTTTTACGGATGGAGATCCTTCTTGATTATGTTGTGTACAGTTGGGTGGGACACGCCAAAAAGATTTTTCCACTGCCTTTGATCTCTTGAATTTTCCTCTGTTACAAAAAGCTGCACTGTGCGTACCGCAGCTCGATTATAATTTGAGGCAGGTCTTTTTCTGGATAGTCCTGGCGCCCCAAGTTGATCCATATTCCGTTGTTTTCTAATGCCGTTAAATACAAAAGATATCTCCATCTTGAAAATTATAGATCCCTGATCTGTATATGAACATTTTAAGTCGGGAAGGGCTGTTACATACCCTTTTTAAAAGCGATCAGTTTTCGGTAATGTAATACTACCTACGACGGTGCCAAACAAGGTGAAAGTGTAGTTATTACATCCCATCGCGCTTCTATATCGATATAGTTGTCCTGTGCCACAAACTCTCTAATATAGGCATGATATCACGGAACAGTTGATTTACATGCACCAAATCGTAGTTTAGAACACATCCTATACCATGTACAATAGAGATGTGGACAAAATGTTCCTTAGAAATGATTAGGTTTGAAATTGTCGTGTATATTAATATAACTTAGAGATTTTAAACTATATTAATATTTTCTAGCCCAGTGCAAGTTTCTATTATAAACTACACATAATACCATTTTAAATAAGTTGTTATACTTACCTAAATAAATACTCGTAATTTTTTTCTTCTGTATATTCAAAGTCTAACTAAAAATAAACTCATATCTGTGGTTTACACTACACATAATCTTTGTTGAGAGTTAGTAACATTACCCAGTTAGTTATATTTAGGCAAAATATTCTTTTTCATTAAGCTTATGGAAGAATATTCGAAATCTTTAGAAATATTATTCATATAATCCCGAAAGTCTTTTTAACTCGAACGACATTTTGAGAAAATTCAAGAGGTTTCATTTTCCCCTGAGAGAAAATTAGCAGCAGAAAGCATAAGAAAAAAACATGACTATTGAGAGTTGAAAATTTATTGTTATTCTTTATGAAACACGAATACTTTTCGCTAGTAAAAAAAAAATTAAACAATTTCATAAATATAGCTTTCAAAATGTTTCATCTTCGTATTGAAAATAGGTTTAGCAAGTGGTACTTCGGACTCGGGAAATGTACGAAAATTACCACTTTATGTATGTTTGTAATACCCAACACGTGGAAAATGCAGTACAAAAAAGTCTCGCGATATACGTCAAAATCCATTGAAGTATGTGAAAAGATTGAAGAACGAAACTGAAACCAGAGCAATTTTGTTTTTCAGTGTTTTCATAAAATCTCTTGTTCCATCACAACTGTTTATACCGAATTTTTGTAACACGAAAAACAACTTGGGTAGATAGAAATCTGACCAGTATGGTTGGAAATCTTTGTGAAAGGTGTTAATCCGAGATGATCTTTAAATAGAGTGTTTCCAATAGAACATAAACACCAGGTACATCCGATCAGTGAAAAAGATCAAAAAAAAGCTCGCAAGAACTTTCAGAGTAAACAGCTAGATGAATATATTGGTCGGATATGGATAATACACTGTGGATCATATGTTAATTTTTATGTATTTTATTTATACCAACTTTTGCGTATTATGCGCTCTATTTAAATCATCCTGATTATTATAATTGACTTTAAGAAAACTTATTTATTGGCTGTTAAATATTTTACTCATGCCGTGTCGTTACTTATAATTAGGTTTAAAGGAACTTATATATTGGTTGATGAATACTTTACTCATACCGTGTCGTTACTTATAATTCAGTTTAAGGGAACATGTATATTGGTTGTTGAATACTTTACTCATACCGTGTCGTTACTCATAATTAGGTTTAAGGGAACTTATTTATTGGTTGTTAAATATCTTACTCATACCGTGTCGTTACTTATAATTAGGTTTATGGGAACTTATTTATTGGTTGTTAAATATTTTACTCATACCCTATCGTTACTTATAATTCAGTTTAAGGGAACTTATTTATTGGTTGTTAAATATCTTACTCATACCGTGTCGTTACTTATAATTCAGTTTAAGGGAACTTATTTATTGGTTGTTAAATATTTTACTCATACCGTGTCGTTACTTATAATTAGGTTTAAGGGAACTTATTTATTGGTTGTTAAATATCTTACTCATACCGTGTCGTTACTTATAATTCAGTTTAAGGGAACTTATATATTGGTTGTTGAATATCTTACTCATACCGTATCGTTACTTATAATTCAGTTTAAGGGAACTTATATATATTGGTTGTTGAATACTTTACTCATACCATGTCGTCACTTATAATTCAGTTTAAGGGAACTTATTTATTGGTTGTTGAATACTTTACTAATGCAGTGTCGTTACTTATAATTCAGTTTAAGGGAACTTATATATTGGTTGTTGAATACTTTACTCATACAGTGTCGTTGCTTATAATTCAGTTTAAGGGAACTTATATATTGGTTGTTGAATACTTTACTCATACCCTGTCGTTACTTATAATTCAGTTTATGGGAACTTATTTATTGGTTGTTAAATATTTTACTCATACCGTGTCGTTGCTTATAATTCAGTTTAAGGGAACTTATTTATTGGTTGTTGAATACTTTACTAATGCAGTGTCGTTACTTATAATTCAGTTTAAGGGAACTTATATATTGGTTGATGAATACTTTACTCATACCGTGTCGTTACTTATAATTCAGTTTAAGGGAACTTATATATTGGTTCTTGAATATTTTACTAATGCCGTGTCGTTGTTATAATTCAGTTTAAGGGAACTTATATATTGGTTGATGAATACTTTACTCATACCGTGTCGTTGTTATAATTCAGTTGAAGGGAACTTATATATTGGTTGTTGAATACTTTACTCATGCCGTGTCCTTACTTATAATTAGATTTAAAGGAACTTGATATTGCTTATTATGCACCTTACATGTAACATGTTTTAACTTTACTCACGTTGTGTTCTGTTTATTATGTTCTTTACTCAACCCAAACATGTTGTTACTTGTTATTCATTTTACAGATTTCAGTTTTGTTTCTTTTTATAAACTTTATTCATATCATCCTGTAATATTTTTATGAATTTTATGGTGACGAATTTGTTTGTTTATTGTAGCAAAGTTATGTGCTATGTCCATTGCGAGGAATAAAACCCCGAATTTTAGCATTGTAAGCCTGTATACTTACCGCTATTTCACTGGGGGACCTTACGGGTGACATGTTAATGGTTTTCATGTTCGTTATTCACGCCGCAATGTTGCTTATAATACACTTTTTTATGTTAACTAGTTGTTTTTCATGTAGTTTACTGATCTCCTGTTGTTATTCATTTTTATGCAATTTACACAAATCATGTTGTTACTTATTATTCAATTTACGGATGACATGTTAATTGTTTTTATACAATTTACTCACACCATGTTGTTACTTATTACGCATTTTTCAGTTGACATTATCTTAACTTCTATACACTTTATTCACACCATGTTGTTACTTATTATGCATTTTTCAGCTGACATTATCTTAACTTCTATACACTTTATTCACACCATGTTGTTACTTATTATGCATTTTTCAGCTGACATTATCTTAACTTCTATACACTTTATTCACACCATGTTGTTGCTTATTATGCATTTTTCAGCTGACATTATCTTAACTTCTATACACTTTATTCACACCATGTTGTTACTTATTATGCACTTTATGGGTAACATTATCTTCTATTATATGGGTGTTGAATATTTATTTACTTGACACAACTTGTTTTGCTTTGTGTAATTTATGGTACCATTTTAATATTTTTTATGCAATTTATGATGTCTTGTTATGTGTTTTTGTGAGCTGTTCGGATATGAATTTTTATTATGTACTTTTGTTTGCAGTGTAGTTTGGGTTTTGATGGCTGCAGTAGAGTACAGATAGATTATTTTGTAGCTCAGTGCTATACAATAAACAAGCAAGCAAAAAGTAATATGCCAATCAAAGTTCATAAAAGCTAACAGTATGTGATTTCTAAATTGTTTAAAACGAAATATAATATATTCATAAAGTTAACAAAAACTAAAACGGTGACATCAATGAAGTGTTTAAAAGTGATTTCTAACGTTATAAGCCCACTGACTTACCGCTGAGTCACCGGTTTTTATGTTCCTTACAGGTATCACATTTCTTTTCACTTTAAGTTGTTGCGACGTTAATTTTTATTCACTTTACATCTGTTTAAAAACACAGTCTGTTGTTAACATTATTTACTGTGTATTATTTGATATTAACTTTGATTAAAGCAACCTACCTATATAGATTACACCTAAAAATCAACCAAGTAATCAATATTTGTAACTTGATATACTGTTGTTATCTATTATGATTCGACTGCGTTAATTGTTCCATCAATTGGAACCTGTCTTCGAACATGCTCGCCCTTTCAGACATGGGGGCGTTATAAAATGACGGTTATCCCCACTATTCATTAGCAAAGAGTGGCCCAAGAGATGGCGGTCGGTATTGTTTACTAGTTGCGTTCATTCTAGTTTACCATTACAAAATTAGGGACGCGAAATTCAACAAAACAATTGGATATCCTCATTGCTACTTAATATTTTCAGTCTTAATCCTAATAATATATCATGGGGTTCGACTAAACAATCCATAATAAAATAAATAGAGATTGAAGCATTAAACAATACTTTTAATGAATGTATCGTTACAGAAATAATATATTTTACTAACTACTCTTTAATACTAATCTGAACATAATTAACTGAACGGCTTTGATCAGTAATGGGTGTATTAAATTCCGATGTCATTGAATCTAATTTCAGTCAATCATTATTTGTTTTTAAGTATGTAGGCTTGGTCGGTGGACTAAACATATTAATTTGTTTGTTTTCCACGAATATATTTATCACATATAATTCGTTTCCGTTAGATTCCCTTTGCTCTTTATGAATACTTCTCGAACCACTCAACATTACAAGTTTCCTAAGTTGAACGTGATACCAATTGATTTGTTTAATTAAATTCAACCCTCGTGGAGCATGGTTACCGTAACAACAATAATAAGTTAATTCTAAAGCGAAGACGCTAATGATACAATGTCGTTGCATCTATTCCATTGTGTTTAGCATAATTGTTTATTTATTTCTCGTAAGTTTAATGTAATCTAAAATAAATGTTAAGGCCTATATTTAGACTCCTAGCGGCAGAATTTCATCCTCAATTTTTGTTGTGCTGTATATACATCTTTAACAATCATTATCGTGTGAATCGTTAGGCTTTCAGTGGGAAGCGTAAAGCGTTATAAAATGACTTTACATACGTCATTTCTATTTTTTTCGCTCATACCAGAAAGATATTTCAACAAATATATAGCATAAAACACATATTTTATATTTATTTATGATAAAAATCATTTTCAACACGTTTTCTAAACTCTGCTTTACAGAAAAACACAAAACTTAATTCAAAGTAAGATTTCTACTGTGATTCTAAGTGAGTTCCATAAGAATTAAGTACACAAAAATCACACTTATAGAAGTGGTTATTCCGAAATTGTGCCTTTTGGAGCTTTTACTGACGCAAGCTTCAGATCTGTGCGTATAGGCGGCGCAGTGTTCGTGAATCAGTGGGCCGGATATCCGTTCCATATGACGTCGGAGAAATCTTCCTGCTTCAGGACCACAGTCGTTGGACACGTGGACGTATTTACAATGCACAAACTCACTAAAGGCACTACAAAATAATTATAAAAGATATTAATACAAGTTTTGTTATATTAAGATACTTAGTTATGAACATGTGGGTAAGATAAATCGAGCTTAAAGTTAAATGTATTTAGGTTTTTGTGCCTTGGTGTTAATGCATTTTCAGTCTTCGTAGGACACATAACGTGTCTTGACACATTACAACAAAATACACAAAGTTTCTCCGCGTTAAAGAAAGTAAACTCTTTATTAAGGTCGAATGAAATATTCTGACAGGGTAAGTTTAAATAGAGTATTCAGGCAATTTTTTTTTCCAGACTGTGTAATACTCCCTAAGACTAAGAATATTCAGTATAACTTTGGAGACAGTGAACTGATTCGCATCTAGTTTAAAGATGTTTTTCTGTGGGGGTTAAGTTAGGTTGATGAGGAAGATAGGATTTTCTTCTAAGTTGTTTAAAGTTGTATAAAACCACCGACTGTAATATTTAAATGTCAAGGGATCTTATATTTTAAGACCAACATCTGCTTATTATCATAGTCCACATAACCTGTATCTTCCTATTTAGAGGCTACTAGATATACATGTAAAGAGAAAACAAATGTAATACAAGGAAGAAGCCTCCACTAAGGAAAAGAGATACTCCTTAAGTCTCATAAAATAGCTATTGGTATTTACAGATACTTAATAATAGAATCTTTTAATTCCAGTAAAGTCAAATTTCATACTAAATTTATCTTCAGTGCCACAAAATAAGGTTTATAAGGACCTCAGGAAAGAATTCTTCTGCTGGATTTAATACGTTGTATTGTAAGAAATTCGTTAATAGAATCCAGTGGTTCAGTTTTAATCATTATTGTGTTTAAACAAAACATCTACTGTTAACTTGTTTTCATAAGCATTCTTAGGTCTATTGGTCTTCCAATATTTCTATAGCCTTTGGCGTCAAAACCGTAACTTTTAAAACATTATACTTTATATATAATACTCGTAAAATATTTTGTCTCTCATAGTCAAGCTCAAGTGATGGGTTCTGGCACTGAACGAAAAGCTTATGGAGTAGTGACTTGTAGGTGACAAAATTAGGTCTGAAATGTTATTTTCTGCAGACCTCTGTTTTCGAGCAGCAATTGTTTGTCAAATTAAGAGAAATGTGGGAAAATATTATCTGAAGTTAACAAGTTTTTATAACAATCTTTATTCCTATGGATATTTCAATATTTGGCCGGCATTCGCCGTTGAAACATTTTAATGGTTATATACACTATATATATATATTCCTTTTCACTAAATGTTTCTGAACAATCCTATTCAATAAACGTTTCTACACATTCCTATTCACTAAATGTTTCTACACATTCCTATTCACTAAACGTTTCTACACATTCCTATTCACTAAACGTTTCTACACATTCCTATTCAATAAATGTTTCTGAACATTCCTATTCAATAAATGTTTCTACACATTCCTATGCTGCTGGCACTCCTCGTCCTCCAGTCATCACTCTCCTTGGCGAAGAGTCAAACACAGCGATTACTACCTCTTCATCTTCACAGCCATTGGGGGGGGGGGGTTAACACTATTATTTAAAAGCTTTGGCCATCTGCTCGATAGCAATAGTCTTCGCCTCGTAGTACTCCACTACTTTCCTGCGTTATACATGGTGTGCATCCACCCGTTAAGGAAAAATAAGTCCTTCCAAATTATCGGCAAATATCATTATTGTTCGATGGGTCATTCGAATTCAAAACTCCTAGGGTCCAGCATTTATCATCCCGATCTTCACCGAGAATGGTGATGTTGTTTGTTATCTTCTCCAGCGCGAAGTTGTCTTTTACAAAATACCATGTTAAGCCCTATTTCCAACCGAGCAATCAATCCCATAAATCCATGTCAGCCAATAATCGTCTTTTATTGACTACTACAGCAGAATTTAATCATCCTTTACCATCTGCTACTGTTTCTCCTGTAGCTGCTATCATACCCTCCTATGCCAAAGTTACATCTCGAGCATCATTCGCTATTCCTCCTTCTGTTATAACAGTGTCTGACACTTCAAATTCAGACATACCATATTCTGTACCTCCTCCAACTAGACCACTTCTATCATCAGTTCGTATGGATACCCGTTTTTACTAAATTTGAACAGTATTTTTGCTATCTCCGATAGTCTACGTGATGTACAGTGTTAAGATGTCTACTGCTTGACGAGGTAAGGATGGTCTACGTGGCGTACAGTGTTAAGATGAGGTATGTAGAGGAGAGAACATTTGAAATAATGCAATAATATGATCAATAGAGGAAATATTCGGATCAGCTTTGGTGATATATTTTTCAATACGAAACACATAAGAAGGCCAATTGGCATTACTGTAGTTTTAAAATATCCTATTTGTGTTGGGATTATCATAGGCTACCCTTGTTCGTAGTTGAAGCTGTATGGAGAGATGACCACTACCCACTGGATCATACATGCGGAGAGAAACAAGATAAGAAAGATTTCCCGAAGCTATAACAACATCCTCTAAAGAATTTGATTACAGACAGGTTGAAGAAAGAAGAGGCAAAAGAGATTCAGTAATATTCCACAAAGTAGATTGAAATTGGGTCAATTCTGAAGAAGAGCAACTATGATATTTGAGGTCAATCGATACAATATAGTTTCGAAAATTTACATCTGAGTAATAGGAGACGTCATGAGGCAGGAGTAAACCTGAGCGAATGTATATAGTAGCTAGGTGACGGCTCTGGAAGAAAAGTAGTCAGTGAGAATAAGGTGTTTAGGAAAACTGTTTGGGGGGAGTATAATGAATACAAATGGATAGATGAACGCGAGTACAGATAGCCACGATACCTAAAGAATGATCACATTATTGGAAATTGTACCAGATAATTTAACCTTTAGAGTTAGTTTGAGGAAATTCTCGTTAAATAAGTTGCAATCATAGGGTTCCTTGTAAAGTAAAGTTCCCAAAACAAGCTGCCTTTTGAGGAAAGAATGGACGTTAACACAGAAACATTTTAGTCGGCAGTCTCGATCTATCTTCAACCATTGTGATCTCATATATATAAAAAATGAAAGTGAGTGTTGAGGCCAGAATAAGTGTTTTGCATACTGAGCACAAATACAGACTTAGCTGCTTAGTGGGTGCTGTCCAGGGCAAAGACTCGTAGGAAGGGATGAATATTTTGTAAAGTAATATAAATAAATTGGAGGGTGTCTTTTATCATTGGAAATTGAAACAGAGAAAGGGAGTTTGAAGGAGGTGTAATGAGATCAGTGGTATCAACAGCAGTCACGATAACAGGATCATTAGGTTGTGGAAAAGGTTTTCCCTGGTATTTATACGAATATATGGAATGGTCGAGCTGACAGGGGGACGACTCAAGTTTAGTATGTGATAAAGACTCCGACAATGGAGACAGACTGGCTTACTGGTTAGGACACTTCGCAGAAGGATGAGTGTTCTAGCTCAGGAACCTTTTGCAGCTTCTACCCAATATCATTGTTTAAAGATAAAAGTATTATGTTGAAGAAGTTGTTTAACTACTTGCTTTCTGCCAAATCACAATTCATGAAAGTTGGTCCTTGAGCATTATTAATACCTATTGCTTGCCTTATATCTTAACACTGTACACCAAATACACAATCCTTACCTCGCCAAGCAGTAGACATCTTAACACTGTACACCACGTAGGCCATCTTTACCTCGCCAAGCAGCAAACATCTTAACAATGTACACCACGTAGACCATCTCTACCTCGCCAAACAATAGATATCTTAACACTATACACCACGTAGACCATCTTTACCTCGCCGAACAGTATATATCTTAGCACTGTACACCACGTAGACCATCTTTACCTCGCCAAGCAGTAGATATCTTGAGTCTATCCTCGTCACTACCTCAGGACTATCGTCTCTGTCATGACCAATCTCTTTATTACATCATAGATGTCGTCAACAGACTGTCCATAAGTTTATATGAGCAGTAAAGAGGCGACTAAGAAGCGAGGTTTGCAATCCACTTCAACATTCTTCAAATCCTCTCCAATACAAGAACGGATTTAAACTCCTGAATGAACAAAAATGCTACCCTAGATATCCGATTCTTGGTGATGGTGACTTCTTCACTTGACAGGGATAATCTTTTTTACCTCATTATATGAATATAACTTTACAGCTCTGGAACAGTCTTCTCTTGTATTCGGAGACACAACACCTATTCTTGAACTGACTGATAATTCTCCTCCTGAAATTACCCACGTGCACCACACCTTCTTCGTAACAGTTATATGAATGTACCCGTCACACTCCTGCTACCCCTCAGAGCCAGATGGGATTACATACTAACATCATCCCCTTAAGTTTCTTTTTCTGCTTACAAAATTTTAGACCTTCCTTATTTATTTTGGAGTTCGCCCCGATTCCTGGAATTTGAAATTTTATTTTTAAATGACGTAAACTTCACTGATGTGTTTTGAATAGTGTCACTTTCAACCTTATGTTAATTCTTGGTCAATTACGAGAAACATGAATTTATATAATAGTTGACACTGCTCTTCGTACGCTTAGGAAAATATGATTGTAATTATCCGTTAGTAATAATTTTGTTCTTGAACTCACCTTGTTTAGCTCTGGCTCTAATCTTTTAAATAACAACGTTTTCTTTTTCATATTGATTTATACGTAAATTCCTCTCGTGACAATTTTTAAAACATATTATGATGTAAGACAATATTACATTCGCCAAGCATGTAATCACGTATATTTTGTTTGTTATTTGTCACTAATTTTGTATATTTCTTTATGTGTGTTTCTAACCGTCTATTGGTCGAACCAGTATACGTAGAATTACAATAGGACATCTTAAATCATATATCACTTTAGATGTTCTTATGTGTTAAATTCAGTCTTAATACCTGAAAAAAAATTCATTCTAAGGTTTAAAAACTATTCTTAAGTCAGCTTTTAGATAGGTTCTATGTAATAACTAAGGTAACTGTTTTTTACACTTAATATATATTTACCCGTATATGATAGTATTATATATAGTGTTTGTTTGAGACATATTTAAATACTTTTGTACGATACTATTTATTATTCTACTAGGAAAACTATTTTTATTTGGAAACATTTTTACATAACTTAATTTCTTATAAAATTTCATAGCATTGTTGTAAGCTATATTTTCGATTTTTAATTTAGATCTTAGCCAGAGGTCGTACACGAGTTTAAGATTTATTAAATTCGACTAAGATGCAGATGGGTACACTAGTTATGAGTGTTTGAGAAGTTGGTAAATTATTCAGATCAATGTTAGTTATCACGTATATTTAATTACTCGATCTATTAGCCGTGAAATTGTAGAAGTTTATTTAGACGTCAGTCGTAGTACCATTAGAGAGGTATTTACGTTGAAGTGTTATTTGTGAACTTAGGCTTACAAATTGTGTCAAAGTGAACGTAGTCTGTAGAAACGTTATGACAAAAATACGCTAGTGTTTAATTGTCACGTGGACTATACTTCTCATTATTTTCACCAAGGAATATAAAATAACCCACAGAAGAGATAGAACACTTTACAACGGCACGAGGAATTATCCTGTTAACTATATTTACTTTAAACAACTTTGGAATCCATACAACTCTTATAATTCTGAATAAACTTAGTAAAATAAAACTGATAGTGATAAGAAAGTTAACTAAAAACACAATAGTTATACTGAAACCATAGAAGGATAAAGGAATAGTTATTATAAATAAAATATATTATAATTCTTAATTTGATGATATTTGAAATGGCAACACAAAATTTGAGACCTTATAAAAGGGTTCAACCAAAACAAGAGAAATTGAACTACAATTATTAAAATAAAAAAAATATATATAAGGTTTTGTAACATAAGAAGAATGTTATGAATTAGCTAGGTGGTTGGCTAAATTACTTGAACACTACACTTCTGATGAATATACAGTAGAAAGATAGTTTTGAATTTTCTAATGAAAATAAAATTATAAAAAGAATGTCTATTGTGCAGGTGTTGACTTAGTATCTCGGTACAATAATATTAGTTTAGAAGAGACTCGACAATTAACAATTGACCTATTATATTAGAACAAAGAAACTATGAGATTTGGACATAATTTGTTTTTAGAAAATATTAGAATTTGCCGCCAAAGAATCTCATGTTTTATTCACTGTCAGTGAGTATCACAAAAATGGTGGAACTGCAAATGGACCAAGGTTAGTAACATCTGTTCAAAGTTGTTCCTTTGCCATTATGGAAAGCAATGGTTAGAATTCATTTTAAACATACGTACAAGTGAAGATGATACTTTTTCATCTTTAATAAACTACAATATCTGAATAATTAAAGATTCGCCGTATAAGATTAACTTGTTTGTTTTTACAATATCAGGATAATTAAAGATTCACTGTAGAAGATTAATTTACTTGTTTTTACAATATTAGGATAATTAAAGATTCACTGTAGAAGATTAATTTACTTGTTTTTACAATATTAGGATAATTAAAGATTCACTGTAGAAGATTAATTTACTTGTTTTTACAATACCTGATTTGGTTTGTTTTGAATTTCGCGCCGTCCCCAATTTAGCAGTGAAAAGCTAGAGGGAAAGCAACTAGTCATCACCGCCCACCGCCAATTCTTGGGCTACCAACGAATAGTGGGACTGATCATCACATTATAACGTCCCCACAGCTGAAAGGGGGGGGCATGTTTGGTGGGATGGGGATTAGAACTCGCTACCCCCAGATCGCGATTCAAGCGCCTTAACCACGTGGTCATGCTGGGCCGATACAATATCTGAATAATTAAAGATTCGCTGTAACAGATGAACTTGCTTTCCTTGATATATTGATACACTAAAATGGTAGTTCTGATAGATTCCGCGAGCATTCGTTTTAGGAGATTCTGTTGTAAAATCAATATCAATAGTTCAATGCTTCTCAACTGGGTGAATGGTTCACCCAGGGATTAATGAGATAAGAATCAGGGTGAATGAGAATGAGGAGGTGAATGGCAGAGTGAATGAGTATAATCAATTATACAACAAATTGAAGAACGAAAAAGTCATTAGTTATTATTATTTATTCTATGATAGTTGTAGTTTGATAAATACATTCATTTATTGTTTATTTTATGATGTATTCATTCTAGTTGTAGTCTGATGTATACTTAAGTCATAATATAGAATTTTACTTTTTTGTCTGTTTTCGAACTAAGGTGAGTGAGTTGATGTGAGAAACTTATGGGGGTGAATGATATTGAAAAAGGTTGAGAAAAACTGATCTAAAGGCATCAACGTATTGTTTAATTAATTTAATGATGCTTTGGAAGGGCCTCTTACGGAATTAAAATAGCAAAATTTTTATCACGAAATAATATTGATCACAAATATTCTTAAATAATATATCAGAGGAAAAAAAAACAACACAAAGTTAACTTGTAAATAAAATAAAATAATTATAATACTGAGAAGAACCATTTTATTTATATATTTGTGTAATGACTGATTATCCATTCCAGTCAGATTGAGAATATAAGTTAGTATTATATTCTTAGCTCACGTGAAATAAACATTTACCCTCCGAAAACCTCAATAACATTACGTAAAATTTAGAATTAGTGTTAGTCCTAAATAACAATATAATACATTATTCGATTTTAGCATACTATTTGTAGTAAGCAATCAAAGTTAATTACTGATGTAAAAACGGGTGTGATGTGTATATATAGAAAGAAACGACAGAACCCAAGTTTCTGTATCGTTGATAACATTCAACCTTTTAGTTTGTGTCCACAATAAGCTTGTATTTAGGTTTAATTAGGTCATTATGGTAATGAAAGATAGACACATGTTACTAGTTAGAACTGTGTGAAGCTAGCTGTTAATTTTATTAATCAAAGTGACGCTACGATGACGCAACACAACCTATTCAAAATCACATTTGTATCATGAATAACAATTTTTAAACATATAAAAACACAAATGTATTGTTTTCAGGTAGTGAAAATTCACCAAAGTAGTTGATAGTTAGGATTCGTTCAGAATTTCGTATCATGTTGTTTAGGTCACGTGACTGGTGTGGCGCCCTCTAGTTTCTAGAACTATCTTGTTTCTTCATGAATGCTCTAGTATTTAC
>NW_013668261.1:52491-54153 GCF_000517525.1 Limulus polyphemus
AAGATGGGGTAGGCGGGTATATATAAGAGGGGGACAACGTGACGCAGTAATGTAATGTGTGTGTAGACAGTGAGTAATTGATCTGCAGTCAGAAGTATTATTGAGCACGTTCGTTGTTATAGCGTTTGTTTAGCGCAATTGTTGAAGTTGAGTGTATCAGTAAAGTTGTATTCGGAAAGAATAAACCAGTTTTATTAAGTAAAGAACTTGTGTCGCTAAAGTTTCGTCGGAACGAAGTTACCGGAAGTTAATTAACAAACGGAGACGTAACAGTTGTATAGACAAGAAAAGATAAGATTATGACATAATATATAGCGTGTAATAACAGTTGTACAAACGTCTTATTTCACAACTTCATGAAAATATTAAGTATATATATTGTTATCACGTCTTGTGGTCACAAGGTAAAACAAGTATTATAACTCTAACTTACCAACATGTTTTCCTTAACTCCTCCTCGACATTGCCTTCTTGTTTCACATTTTCTGACAAATAAAGGGTATGACGGTAAGTTGGCCCGCACTTCTCTTCATCCATGGAAATGTTTTTAAAGCACTTGGCATGAAGCAAGTATTCTAAGATTAATAAAACAAAACATTGCATTTTTTCATAACAAATACAGAAGTTTGGATATTTCCATTTGTTTTGAAATATATAATACTTAGGGCACATTTCTACATTTATTTATAAAATAAATACTATTGAAAGGTAACGTATTAACCTCACATGGCCACCTAACGTTCATACGACTGGTACATTACTTGTGACATCAGAAGCATTTTGCATACTTCCAAAAAATACCACCTTATTACACATGAGCAAAATGTGATCAGGTCTTATTAACGTTTCATTATTGCCTTCCCATTGTCAGTCTCGTGACACGTGCACGTCTAGAAGTTGGTCTGAGAGAACGAGTCGTTTGCTTCCAAACTGTGAATACCATGTTTAATCACAGCAGCTCCAGCTGGCTTGAGATCCAAAAATAGCTATTGTTGTTTAGAAACGCATTGAAAGTTTTCGTGCAAAATGATTACTTATTCTTAGATGAAAGATTTATCATATACGTCTCTAGCCGATGGGAATGAAGTGTTTCACTACATGAACACATATAATTAATCTTCATTATAGTCTATATGAAGACAACGGAAACGGATGGCGTCCATCAAAAGTCAATTAAAGCTGAAGGGGGTGACGGTT
This sequence comes from Limulus polyphemus, assembly GCF_000517525.1. Lineage (NCBI taxonomy): Eukaryota > Metazoa > Arthropoda > Merostomata > Xiphosura > Limulidae > Limulus > Limulus polyphemus. The sequence continues at coordinate 53,689 of NW_013668261.1, forward strand.
AATTAGTCGCTTCCGCTTTAGTGGGTGAATACATTTGAACACAGTTGACTAAAATATATTCTAAAACAAACTTGATTGGTTCTCTTAGTTCATCTTGAAATTGCGTGTTTAGGTATTGATAATCTGTGACATTTTGTCGTGAATAAAAGGAATGTAGAAAATAAGGACTGTCAAACAAAGCTGTTAACGGAGATCAAATATTAGTTATAAATATTAATCGGAACGGGTAAGTAACGTACACACTGAAATGTGATTTTATTAAAATATTTATAAGTGTAAAACCATATAGGTATTAAACGTGTTTTTTACCGGGCTATAAAACAACATTTAAGCATGTTTTTTACCAGGCTATAAAACAACATTTAAACATGTTTTTGTTACCGGGCTATAAAACAACATTCAATCATTTGTGTTACCAAGCTATAAAACAACATTTGAACATGTTTTTACCATGCTATAAAACGT
>NW_013668261.1:55153-58813 GCF_000517525.1 Limulus polyphemus
TAAAAGGAATGTAGAAAATAAGGACTGTCAAACAAAGCTGTTAACGGAGATCAAATATTAGTTATAAATATTCATCGGAACGGGTAAGTATGAAATGTGATTTTATTAAAATATTTATAAGTGTAAAACCATATAGGTATTAAACGTGTTTTTTACCGGGCTATAAAACAACATTTAAGCATGTTTTTTACCAGGCTATAAAACAACATTTAAACATGTTTTTGTCACCGGGCTATAAAACAACATTCAATCATTTGTGTTACCAGGCTATAAAACAACATTCAAGGTTTTATAGCCTGGTAACAAAACATGTTTAAATGTTGTTTTATTGCTCGTTAAAACATATTTAAATGTTGTTTTATAGCCTGGTAAAAAACATGCTTAAATGACGTTTTATAGCATGGTAAAAAACATGTTTAAATGTTGTTTTATTGCACGTTAAAACATGTTCAAATGTTGTTTTATAGCCTGGTAACAAAAACATGTTTAAGTGTTGTTTTATAGCCTGGTAAAAAACATGCTTGAATGTTGTTTTATAGCCTGGTAAAAAACATGAACATTTAAGCATGTTTTTTACCAGGCTATAAAACAACATTTAATCATGATGATGTCATTTGTGGATCCTGCTGGTCCATATAGCAGGAAGCCTAAAACTATTCCGAACACTTGTTTGTCGTGTATCACACCCCTTTGGTCATTTGGATTTTGTAAAATAAATTCATTTTTGGATCTCTAAAAATCGAGGTGAAACCACAGAGAAATGTTGCGTAAAATAAATTAGTTTTTTTCTACATATGCCACTACGATGTTGTTTTATAGCCTGGTAAAAAACATGCTTAAATGTTGTTTTATAGCCTGGTAACAAAACATGTTTAAATGTTGTTTTATTGCTCGTTAAAACATATCGTGTTCGAATTAGAAATCTCTTCATTTCTTACGTAAAGCTTTACCAAGACGCTACTTTTAGATGACAGATATTTAAGATTATTCTTATTTTCAAAACCAGATAAGACAGCTCGTGCAATGCATCACATTCTTACGAACAATACTGGTATAGTTTTGTATGAAACTCGGTTTTTGTGAATGATAATATTCTAGTTGTTTTAAAAATACATAACATATATTTTTAAACAGATAATTTCTACGAAAGAATCTACTAAAACTCTACAGTAATAATTACAGTTAATTATAAGTAGTCTTAATTATGAGTAACATGCAAACTATGAAAAGCTTCTATGTTCACTTTTCCCTAAATCATCAATAGCGGAGTTCTTGGGGTAACGGCCGAGATTAGGCTTAGTATTATTACCAAGTACCGAAGTAGAATTGTCACATGTACAATGCTCATTCCACTTCTTCCCTTCAAGAAACAAACTTCGAAATACGTTATCTATAATTTCAGAGCTCTGATCACAACAATAATACAGCTCAAATCAAGAAATCGGCAGCAACCACCAACTCAAGCGGATACTCTATATCGAAACGCAGGATTGACTGTCAATCATATAACGCACCCACAGCAGAGAGTAGAAGCATGTTTAGCACTACAATGTCTCGAATCTGAAATCTTTGGAACTTAAATCCGATACATTAATTAGAATGCCATCTTTTGGCCAAGGATAAATGAAACACGTGTAAAACAACGGAAACGTTTCATTATTTTGTCTAAATCGGAAGAATAGGACCAAACATAATTTAGATGATTAAAATAAGAATCAAATGCTTACAAAACAGAAAACTAAAGTATCTGATTGCCAACTATAGATCTTAATTCTTCATAAATGAGTCATAAAATCTGAAATAACTAATTTGTCATCAACTTTGCGAGTAAGATATTATATTATATTAGAAAAGTTGGCTTACGAAAAAAAAAGAAGTATTTAATCCTATCAAACATTGGTCCGTTCTGTCAATGAGGTTTTAATTTTATGTGATTCTTCTATTATTATTATGTGTAGAGTTCTCGTGAGCTCTTATGGGATTGGTTGTCAGTATCACCTTGGCGTAACTCGTCGAGAAGCAGGAAGTAGCATAATCTTTTTTTTTACTTTTGTAAAAGGACAATTCTTGATATTTAGATAAACGCTGAAAAAACACCGTGTAAATATTCTTCAACTAGCAGAAACCAACAAAACATTAACGGTCAAATTCGTATCTTTATTGCAACAAAATCTACAAGTCCACTTGTCTTAGGACTAACATAAGTTAAGCTCTTATTAAGTAAGGCTAATATTCAATAAAGAGATAAATTGACATTGTAGCTTGTGTACGTTCTTTGCTTCAGTTTAGTTAGGGCTAAACTTTACCATTCTTAATACCATCAATAAATAAACTGATAATGTTATTATACGACCTAACGTTAGACCTTTTTTAAGAAGTTCGATAAGCTTTTCATATGTTGTTGTTCAAAATATCTACTAAAGTATATTTACGTTCGCCTTTTGTTTACATCCGTTGAAATGATGTACGCGCGTATGGGCATAGTAAGGTGAGTACGCATTTTCATGACAGACAAAAACTGAGTGTCATTATAATAGATTTTGATGTTCAAGGAGACTACTATGCCACATCATGTGGAAGTAATACACACTTCAATAGATTGCACACTATTGGCCTAAAAGTAATACACTCTTCAATAGATTGCACACTATTGGCCTAAAAGTAATACACACTTCAATAGATTGCATACTATTGGCCTAAAAGTAATACACACTTCAATAGATTGCACACTATTGGCCTAAAAGTAATACACACTTCAATACACACTTACACATATCATTACTTGACAAAAGTCTGTGTGTGTGTGTGTGTCTGCTTATATGTAATGAATCGGTATAACTGTTGTCATTATACCCTGCAGGTACCCTTACACTCCCCCAGGGAACGATATGTGTTTAACAAATTCATTAGTTAGTAATTTATTATTGGACCGAAGTCTATGCGAATGTGTCTGCTTATAACTGGCAAACTGCTGGACCGATTGTCACCAAACCTTGCGTATATTCTTAAGACCTCCGGAGAGTGACGCAGGAGGGTTTTGCTATTTTACACCAGGGACCCCCTACGTTCCATCATGCCTTGAACAAATACGTCAGCTACTTGTCATCAAACTTATTTGTTTCTTCCTTTCTGCATTAGTTCTCACATAAACATTTCGTCCAGCTAAATCTTCGAACTTCTTCTAATGTGGGGATAGTTTACCTGTGTGTCGCTATTCCCCAAAACTAGGAATATCACACCTTGAAACGTTATTAGTGAGCTGATGGACGTAGTAACTAAAGTACCTGAACAAGTCTTTAGTGAGCTGGTAGATGAGGTAAATGACATACCTGAACAAGTCTTTAGTGAGCTGGTAGATGATGTAAATGACATACCTGAACAAGTCTTTAGTAACGTTTTTGGCCAAAGTAACTTAACTACCTAGTCAAGTGTTTTGTAAAGCTGGTGGATAAAGTAACTAAAGCGCGTGAGCAAGTTCTTCCTGACGTTAGTGGATGAAGCAACCAAACCACCTGGTGGACAATGTAAGTAAAGTTTCATTGTCAAGTCTTCAGTGAGCTGGTAGATGAGGTAAATGACATACCTGAACAAGTCTTCAGTGAGCTGGTAGATAAGGTAAATGACATACCTGAACAAGTCTTTAGTAACGTTTTTGGCCAA
>NW_013668261.1:59691-67027 GCF_000517525.1 Limulus polyphemus
ACGGCTAGCGCAGATAGCTCTCGTGTAGCTTTGCGCGAAATTCATAACAAACAAACTTTGTTATAAATACGGAATAGGATCAAGTTTGGAAAAACGATGTATACTAAGTTCTTTGCAAAACATGTAAAAGATGGGAAAGGCAATAATAAAATGATAATTTTGAGACGTTTTACAGAACTATGATGCTAAAAGTCGGACGGTTTTATGCTTCATGCACGTTTTGATGCTGTATAAATATTTGTATCTTAAGCTCGTTTATTTTCTTAAGCTTTGAAGGCATATACGTTATTAGCATCTCATACCATATCTCTTCGTGTTATTCTGCAATAAAAACCTGTTATTTTACCAACTTACTATATTTATACGTTTTATAAATCATTAAATGTTTGTACATCCTGGTGGAAAATGTAAGTAAAGTTTCCTTGTCAAGTTTCAGTGAGCTGGTAGATGAAGTAACCATGAACCTATTTTATTGCCAATAAAATGTACATAATTACAAACTGATATTTAAACTTTATAACTATAAAGATGAACGATACTTTTAATTGCATTGAAGGTTTGTTGAATATGTCGGATCTGAAACCTAAATCTTTGCTCTCTAATATTACTGTTCCACATCGTAATGCTATCCTTCTCAGGGAGCAGGTGTTGCACTCATTACTGATAGTCACTCTCAGTGCAAAATGAACGTGGTTGTATCCCTGACTTATCATCTGACCTGCCAGTGGAAAAGGTCACTGTCTAATTCAATATTGTGTGATCCACTTTCTAAGAATCATTCCCATGAGAAAATGATTGTGACAACTTAGTTGAATGATGCAGTTTAGTGGTTAACTAGGTTGAGATGAACCGTAATGGCTCTCCTATCTGACATTTTTTTTATATTAGATAAGGAGGTAGGAAACATGCATGCCGCATTCTTCCCTTTTTTTACCTTCAGGCCATTCTTAGCTCTAAACGTAAAAAACAAACAATTAAAACATCTTTCATATCAAGTAATTGGTGTAACTTACTCTAGAACCTACAAAATACTTGTAGGTTCAGTACATACAAATAAGCTAGGTAACATTATACAAAACAAAAAGTTACAAAACAAAATTAAAATTATATAAATGCATAAGCAGGCCGTTCAACAAAAAATACCTAAAAAATGGCATATAAAACACATGCTACATAAACATAAAAAATATAAAGTTAAAGAAATCTCTTTATAAATCAAGGTTAGACTAAAATAAACAGACAAAATGAAGTGAAATAACAAAATAAAGTAAAATGCACTGAAGTTCAAATGCACAAAATAAGTCATTTGACAATACATCCGAAAACATAGTGTAAGACGAACCTTTTTCTCACAGTACACAAACAATAAAACAAAAATGAATTACTCAACAGTGTAAAATATTAAAGTGAACCATTTTAGTACAACAAGTGTAATATAAATACATCTTATATAACAAACATATACATATATACAAAGTGCACTAAAAGATATACATATATACAAAGTGCACTAAAAGATATACATATATACAAAAAATTAATAATGATAATAATAATATACAGTCGATTTGTATGTAACCTTTGGAGCGTGAACACACAACCTCCTCCAGCCGAGAAGGAGAATTCTGAATCTTCAAAAGATTGTGTCCTTTGGTTATAAGTTACCCAGCCCTCTGTACACTGCTTTCTCTTGGCAACTCTAGTTTCTCTGGTCACTCAGGTTGGCCTAGGACTGTTTAGCTAGCTGTGGAGCAGCATCAGTAGATGTTAATGTTGCTATACTGATCTTTAAGGTCACTAGAGCTTTTGTGGCAATGACTGAATGGGTGGTATCATTCAGGCCTCTGGTGTTGTGGATGAAGTGGACCTTCCCAGCACTTAGAATTTCTTCTTGAATACTTTAGCTTTGGAAACGTTTGCTTGGGAAAAGATATCCAATAATCCCACTGAGTGTGTAAACACATTGGGTGATGGCATTGTTTGTCCATTGGACAGTTTATGATGGAACATCTGATGATTCTTCCTTGATTCCCTGATGTCTCTGAAACTTCCGACTTAAACATGGCTGGAATGAGATCTGGTGTAAGTATGATTAGCTGGATGGCAGCAAGGATGGGTCCTGATGTCAGCATTATTGGCTCTGTGGGGATAGGCTGGGCTCTATAGTCTGACTGGCTTCTGAAAGTGGCATGATCTTGAGGGGGGGATAGGCTGGGCTCTATAGTCTGACTGGCTTCTGAAAGTGGCATGATCTTGAGACACTTTCTCTTGGTAGCATGGCAGCCACAGGCTGGCCTGAGGTAATGGGGACAACTTTAGAGACGCCTCCAACTCGTACACCATTATCATAGTAACCTACATGAGCTACTTATCCTAGCTCTCAATAGTTATGGTGCCATATTAATGTCGCCATATATGTGAAAATTTTGAGCATCAGAAAACAATTAATCACTTATAGAATTAACCCAAAATATGATTTTAAGCTAATATTTTTGCAGTCAAAATATATATTCGTGTTTTCACTACATTATATATCAGTATACATTCAGATCAGCTTAGACAAAATTTGTTGTTCTACGTGACCACCAGCTGCAACAGTTGAACAATTAAGATATTGTATCACCCTACATGAGCCAATCCACTTGCTCCGGCTGGCAACACAGCAAAGTACTTGCAGGCAAATCCAGTGAAACAAAGAATATTCCAATCATATTCACAACACCTTAAGAAAGAGTACAACTCTCTGACTGCACATGGACTAAAGTCTACTGTAAAAATTCTAGTGCGTATTGTAAAAATATACTCAGTTGATCTTCTGCTAATATGTATTAGCATAGTATACTCAAACAGACAGCACGAGTGATTCTCACAAAATATTAAACTATTTTTCAGTATAAAATCACTTAATAGTTTGGAAAGTAAGGATCACAATGACTGTTTAGCAAAGTTTGTGAACTCATACAGAATGAGTGATTCTCACAAAATGTGTACTGTGCAATCTACTATGTTGAACCTCTGCTAATGCTCAGACAGACAGTTTGTTGGTTCTTTTGGTATTAAGCACAACGCTACACAATGAGCTATCTGTACTGTGCCCACCATGGGTATTGGAACCCGAATTCTACCAGTATAAGTCCACAGACATACCACTGAGCCACTGGGGGCAGACAAATGAGTGAATGATTCACACAAAATATCAAACTATTAATGTGCAATAGAAAAACCATTTGATAGTTTATAAAGTAAGGATCACAACAAACATGTATCTGGGTCTTTGATCTGTTAGTGGTAACCCTCAGTAATAAAAATTGTTCATGTTCTAGCCGTTACACAAGTTGTCCTAACTATGTAATAACCGAACAGCTCTCCATGATATATCAAAATGCCCTTTCTGTCCTGTTAATCTTGTGATCAACAAATCACGCTATCTCTGCAATAATCACACAATGTAATGCAAACATTTAACTATGAAACACAACTTGATCCTCCGAAAGAAAGAAACATAATTTACTTTTAGTCATTGATATCACATTCAGTGGTTTTCCTAGCTGTTGCTCTGGCAGTTAATTCAAACCAGATTGATCAAGATGCCATCATCAGATTATTGGTCAACCACCAGCCTATTCTATCTTGGCACTTCCTCGCCTGGTTTATCTTGTACTGCCAGATAAGTACTTACATCTTCTTCATCAGCTGAGCTGAGATGATACATAGCAGTACTTACATCATACACTGACTGGACAATCTCAAACTTTAATTCCCGTGCAAGCCAATACATGAAAGGTTTTGCCTGTAACATACTAGCTTAGCTTGTCCACGTGTTCCATGAACTTACACCTGCCACATGACCACTGTAACTCATAGTTCAATGGACTGATCTGTGAAAGTAGGAAATGATAACACGTCCAGACAGAGCCAAACTGCTTCCATGCTTCTGGTACATACCAAAGCCATACCCATGTCTTCACACTGGTAATTTTTATTGATTAACAGTTTTGTCATGACACCTTTTCTCCGGTATGGCGGCCTTTTCTAGCTGTTGCTGCACAAACTAATGTGAATCATACAATAAAGACTTTAAATTCTTCACATGTTCTTGTGAAAACTACAGCACATCTTCTCTAGGTGTAAACCATACATCCACAGGAAGCAGTATTTCCTCATTAAATTCTGTCTGTTGTGCAGTACATCATCATAACACATATAAAGTTCACATCTCTCAATTTTGCCAGATTAAAAACTTTGCAGACATCCACTTGATAGTCTGTATTACCTGTTCTATTAAATTATCAGATTGAGGTGATAAGGCAAAGTTTGCTCAACTCAGAAAATAGATGGCTATTGAAATTAACTCCCTAGTCCATTGAATGCCTTCTGACACACAAATTGGGCTATCCAGTGTTATGCCAACACATCAGCAGCAGACGATCCTGAAGTATCGACCAATGAATAAGCCTCAGTCCACTTATTAAAGGGATAATGGTCAGTACATAGTTTGGTCACACCAATTTTTTTCCTTCCTATTTACTCTGTGGTATTTTCAAATACACTGAAATACCTTAAAGCAATCAGGTAGGACAATACACAAAAGGTCCCCCAGAAAATGTATTATGGAGCAAATTTGAATTCACAATGTAGAACACAGTGAAACAATCATTATTCAGTTCGACAACATTCAAAGTTTAAACAAGAAAGTAATATATTGGGTTTTTCGAGTCCAAAATATAAATCTATCTACCATCCCTAATACTACTGTCCCAGACTGATAAGATATAGCATTATGTATTCAAAGTATTAATGCTATTATTCTCTAAGTTAAGTGCAGGTGCTACCCACGTGACTGGTGGTTACTCTCATTGCAAAATAAATGAGGTTGTATCCTAAAGATTTCAACTGGCCTGCAAGTGGAAACATTCACCTTCTGTTTCGATAGTGCATGTTCCACTTGACAGGAACCTTTCCTTTGAGAAAGTACATGTTACATATTGTTGAATGAACCAGTTCAGTAGGTTAATATTGCGACAGTAACTTAGTGAGTCCCTTGGCCGACATTCTATATTAAGACTACATACCCAAAATGTACGAAAATCAAAAACACATGTATATATGTATATTCAATAAGAAGATAGGAAATACGTAGTATTCCTGTATGTAACAGAGGCATTCCGCAAAATGAAATACTAAAAAAATGATATACTTTATCATGATATACCTTGCATATGTTTATGCTTTAATAAACATAGAATATATATACTTGATTAACCCTGAAACATATACAATGCATTAACCCTAGAACATTATAGGGTCAGCATGGCCAGGTGGTTGACTAAAAATCTGAGGGTTGTTGGTTATAATCCCCACCAAACATGCTCGTCCTTTCACCCGTGTGAGCATTATAATGTGACGGTCAATTCCACTATTCGTTGGTAAAAGAGTAGTCCAAGAGTTGACGGTGGGTTATGATGAATAGCTGCCTTCCCTCTAGTCTTTCACTGCTAAATTAGGGACGACTACCACAGATAGCTCTTGTGTAGCTTTGCGTGAAATTTAAAACAAACCAAACCTAGAACATTATAACTTATTAAACCTGAAAATGAGCACCTTATTAATTATAACAAAAACTATATTTAATTAACATGTACAGTTCATTAAATCTAAACAGTTTGTAATGTATTATCTCTAATACAAGTACTTCTCCCGTTCACCCAAACGATACGTCTGAAAGCTTTCAATGCTACAATTCAAGTTTGAGATACCCGCGGTGGGCAAAAAACAAATGGCCAATTGTGAAGTTTTGTGCTTAAAAAACACAAAAACAACACATGTACTATTCATTAAATCAAAGCATTTACATTCGGTTAATTCTATAATGAAATTTACTAATTCTAAAACATATATAATATATTAACTTTAAATGTAAATTTGTACTGTTTGGCCATATTTAATTCATGTTATGAATCAATGAAAGTCAACTTTCCAAGAAACATTATCGTAAGTGAAAGTACAAAATCATGTTTCACAGATTCATATATTTATTTTTTGAATTTTGCACAAGGCTGCTCGAGGACTGTCTGCGCTAGCCAGCCTTAATTTCGAAATGATAGACCAAAGGGAAGGCAGCTAGCTAGTCAATACCAAGGCTCGCCAGCTTTTGGGAAACTTTATCAAAGACTAAGAGGGATTGATCCGTTTAATACGTTCATTTTAGAACACGCTTAGTTATTAACTTTATGAATTTTATGTATATTTATCTTATACGGATCTAAAACTCAATAATACATAGAAAGTGGTTACGTTATTAACGACTGAAACTTGACAAGCCTTTTTTTTTATCTATGACTTATTTGTTTAACATAATTCGTTGTTCAGTGTGTTCGAAAAAGATACATACCTTGCTGTACACCTCCTGATACACATAATTCTTCAATAAATTGGCGGGCCCCAGCAAGCACGTGGTTGAAAACCTTCTGTTGGGTGTGGGTGAAACACCTCTCTTTGTGGCTGTCAAAACACTTGACGCTTCTTATCAACCTACTGGATAACACAATACTGTTAAATGGGTTTCGATTCCTGAACATAAACAAGAGTTGACCCTTTCACGTTTGATGTTTCAATCATAAAACATAAGTTCAAATTTGTTTGCCATAAGCTAGTATCACTAAGCAAGTAAACCAATCTAAATAAAGCCTAACAGCATAGCAGAATAATTGTTATTATACAATTTAGAAATCCAAGTAACAGATTTCATTACTTTAATATTTATTTGTTTAGTATTGTTAAATATTCATGAGAATGCATTATTTTCCAGGAGCGAGTAACTCAATATATATATATATATATATTAAAAATAGATTCTGAAATTTATGTGTCTAATAATGTAGTATTGTTACTTTAGCATGTCTGAGGGATTACACTGCCAAAAACCGTGTTTCGGTACTTGTGGTAGGCACAGTACAGATAGTCCATGTAGCATGTAACAACAAACAAACAAATATTTGTATTGTGAAATTCGGCGACATAAAATCACAAAGACCAGTTCAATCTTGGACTCCATATATATTTCTAAGTAAAATAAGTGCCGGGAAGTCGTCCTGTGGCTCAAGGGTAAGCTCGAGAGGTTATAACTATAGAATTGAAATTTGATTCCTGCGGTAACCACAGTGCAGCTAGCCCATTGTGCAGCTATGCGTTTGAATCAAAACAAACGTTTCTTGGTTTGTTTGGTTTTGAATTTCGCGCAAAGCTACATGAGGGCTATCTGCGCTAGCCGTCCCTAATTTAGCAGTGTAAGACTAGAGGGAAGGCAACTAGTCATCAGCCAACTCTTGGGCTACTC
>NW_013668261.1:67880-72936 GCF_000517525.1 Limulus polyphemus
CCCCACGGCTGAAAGGGCGAGCATGTTTGGTGTGACGGGGATTCGAACCCGCGACCCTCGGATTGCGACTCGAGCGCCCTAACCACCTGGCCATGCAGGGCCAACTTTCTTGGTCTTAATATTCAGCATTTAGTCTCAATCTTTATTTGTATAACTCCGTACTGTAGGTTTTAAATCAATACGTAAGGGATAAATAAAAATATTGGCTTAATGTGCGTTGTTTGCGAAGTTCCTTTTCACCACAACCTTTATAAAAACAAAATAATCAATGTTTATGTTGCTAATTAATTCTACTATATTTTTTTCCAAACTCAACGTGTTCGTAAATCTGGAGTTTTTTATGATCCTTATACTTGTACAATTTGTCCCAGTTCATGAAATGGAATTACTTTACACTTATCTTTAGTTTTTGCTTGTGTTACTCGTGGAACTAGGCTAAACATAAATGTTTCCAGCGTTTGCACAGCACAAGCAAAGCACTGCAAACTACTGAAATTGAAAACACATGATTGATACTACAAGCGCTGTCGTCACTAGAACATCAAACTTTAATGTAAAGAAACAATTAAGTCAAGACTCATAGATTTGTCAGTTTGTTTGTTGAATTTCGTTGGAAAATTTAACAAGGGCTATCTTCGCTAGCCGGTCATAATTTAGATGTTATAGACTAGATGGAAAGCATTTGGTGAACACCATCGTTCGCCATCAGATTATAATGACCCCACGGCTAAAAGGGTGAACATGTTGGGTGATGGGTCAAGTTGCACAAAGCTGGGAGATGTCTATTTTTTTTTGTTCATGTGGTACACAAATAGTAATTACCCTAACCTAGTTATTCTCGCATTCCAGAGAAATCATGAATGATGTTATTTCCGTTAGTGTAGATTCATATTGGTGAGGAGTGTCTTATATACTGAACAAGAAGTATGCAGAGTTCCATATTCCTGAGAATGGTCACTATTAATCTGGTATTATAGATACATTCAAACTGAGAGAACCATCACTTATCTAGAATTAAGCAGGGTTTCAATTTGGTGAATACTATTTTTTAACCAGTTTTATTCATTAAATCATAATATAAAAGCGAATTTTTATCATCCTTATCAATAAAATCTAAATATTTCAATTAAATAAAATAATTCACATTTATTTATAACATAAACCTGCTTTAAATGGACAAGCGAAGCCTTTTTTCCCTTATTTTTAATTGAAGTTTGTTTAGTGAAAATAGTATTAAAGTGGATTTAAAGTGTTGATTCTATCAACGAAAAACACAACTAACGGAAATAACATCAGTTACCTTAGACCAACATCCTCACTTCGAATCTCTTCATTACTCTAGATGAGTATAGATACGTCCTCATCGATTTGAATATCTGCATTATTCCAGATCAATATAGGCGATACTTGTTACCAAGTGTTTTCTGTAAATTATGTCAAATTCCTATTACTGATAATCGTTATGACTTTAAATATCTACGGATTGGCATGGCCTGGTGTTTAGTGCAATCTGCTAATCGCGCATTTGAATTCTGTCACCGAACATGCTCGCCTTTTCAGTCGTAGATGCGTTGTAATATTACGGTAAATCCCCTAAATGTAGGTTGAGGATAGCCCAAGAGTTTGCTGTGGGCGATTTTGACCTGTAATATATCACCTGAAAATTAGTGACGTCTATTGCAGATAGCCCTCGAGTAGTTTTGCGCGAAATGCAACGAACAAATTCAATACTTACATTACGCCAGATAAGTATAGGTGATATGATAATATTTAACAGTTAGAATCACAGAATTACTCCCAATCAGTTTAGATGCTAATTATCATCAATTATCTCTACATTACGTCACATGAATACACGTGACACTTTCCACGTGAATCTTGAGAGTTCTGAACGCATTGACAAGTTTCTAAGTACCTCAACATCTTTAATTCAGGGTTGATGCCAGGATGACGCTGATTACGAGTTCTTTACCGTCATACACGTAGAGAGAAAAACATCAACTAATGAGTACACATAAACCTACTTTTTCTGACAGGCACATTTATCTAGACTACTTAGAAAGGCCATCTTGTGAATGTTTTCCCCAAGAGAGGGTCTTCAGAATTAATGACAATAGTAATTGGTTTATGAAGAATCAAATAACATCAAATATTTGTTGCAATGGATAAATTATTCTTTCAACTTCACTTTGAACTGATTCATTAGCTCACTACACTCACGACCACCGTCATGATCAGCCCTATGCCACAGAGAACTGTTACGTTGGTCCTTCAATAATTGGGATATTACGGATGACATACGAAGCAAACTAATTAAAATATTTTAAGTGGTTTTAATTGTACAATAACGTCATTCAATGGTGTCGCTCCAGTTCTGCAGCATTCGGAAATAACATATAAATATACTTGTCTTCTTTACCACCAGGGATACAAATTGTCAGCCATCAGGAAACATGGATAAAATGACGCCGAAAGCAATGGTACAAGTAATAGTGCAGATTAGGAAAAATAGAACATTATAAATAGGATTGTTCCATCCTAAAAGAAAGACAACATACAAGAAATTGTTTTCTTATGATTTTTAAGTAATATAATCTTTTTTTCACTTTACATTATTATTTATTTGTTTGAATTTATGCACAAAGCTACACAATGGGCTATCTGTACTCTGCCCACCACGGGTATCGAACCCCGGTTTCTAGCGTTGTAAGTCCGCAGACATACCGCTGTGCCGCTGGGGGGCTTACATTATTATTGAAGCCAGTATTACTGGATTCATTATTAATGATGGCATTATTACTTAAGCCAGTATTACTGGAGTTATTATTACTGGTGACATTATTACTGGAGCCATTATTACTGAAGCTATTACTACTAGAGCCATTACTACTGGTGGCACTATTACTAGAGCCATTATTACTGGAGTTATTGTTACTGGTGACATTATTACTGGAGCCATTATTACTGAAGCTATTACTACTAGAGCCATTACTACTGGTGGCACTATTACTAGAGCCATTATTACTGGAGTTATTGTTATCTGTGGCATTATTACTAGAGTCATTACTACTGAAGCCATTAATACTAGCGCCATTATTACTGAAGTTATTATTATCGGTGACATTATAACTGGAGTCATTATTATCGGTGGCATTATTACTGGAGTCATTATTACTGAAGCTATTACTCCTAGAGTCATTATTAATGGTGATAATTATTACTGAAGCCATTACTACTAGAGCCATTATTACTAAAGCCATCACTACTAGAGTCATTATTACTGGTGGCATTATTACTGAAACAATTACTACTGGAGTCATTAGTACTGAAGCCATTACTACTAGATCCATTATTACTGGTGGAAGTATCACTGGAGTGATTATTTCATTACTGAAGCAATTATTAATAATGGTATTTTTTCCGGATACATTTGTTTGTGGTGTTCGTTAACAAACTATTTCGAGGGCTATCTGCGCTAGCCGTCCCTAATTTAGCAGTAAAGTCATCACCACCCACCACCGACTCTTGGGCTACTCTTTTTTCCAACGAATAGTGGGATTGACCGTTACAATATAGCACCCCCACAGTTAAAAGGGCGAGCATGTTTGGTGTGACGGGGATTCAAACCCGCGATCCTCAGATTGCGAGTCGAGCGCCCTAACCGCCTGGCCATGCCGGGCCTAGAATATTTTTACGGTAGACTTATTGTTGCCACAGCCATTTCCGAGAAAAAGGGGTTCCTTTAGCAAGATTATTTTTCAGCAATACAGAGCCAAAGGATGAAAAATATGGAAAATAATCTTCAATGATCTAATGAAAGCAGGAAACTTGCACAGATCAATGTTGAAGGCAGCAAGGGGCTCCAGACGAATACCCTAAAGCAATCCGGAGTAACACCCTCACTCATAAAGTGAATGCTATTGTTAGTAAAGAGAATCCTTTGACTCAAACAGAATTACAGTGAAGCTAAGCACATCTTCTGATACTATTAACAAGAAAATACCCAAGGATTTGAAGTTACAGAAGATACATAAGCCTAAACGTTCAGGAGATTCCAGCTTTATCTTGAAATTAAAACCTGTTTTTCATGAAAAAGATGGCCGAAGAACTGAAATTACAGAAATCCCCTATTAACATTCTCCTGGTAATTCTTCCAATGTAGATGCAATGGACTTTGGATCACATAACTTTAGTTTCACGTAACAAATACGAACTTGGAGAGTTTATAGTCATTTGAAAATTCACGTAACTAATCCGAACTTGACAGTTTATGGTCACTTGAAGTTTAACGAAATTAATCCGAACCTGTACAGTTTCTGGTCACTTGAAGTTTCACGTAACTACTCTGAACTTGTACAGTTTATGGTCAATTGAAGTTTCACGTAACAAATATGAACTTGGAGAGATTATAGTCACTTGAAAATTCACGTAACTAATCTGAATTGGACAGTTTATGGTCACTTGAAGTTTCACGAAACTAATCTGAATTGGACAGTTTATGGTCACTTGAAGTTTCACGAAACTAATCCGAACTTGGACAGTTTATAGTTAGTTGAAGTTTCACGTAACAAATATGAACTTGGAGAGTTTATAGTCATTTGAAAATTCACGTAACTAATCCGAACTTGGACAGTTTATGGTCACTTGAAGTTTCACGAAACTAATTTGAACTTGTACAGTTTATGGTCATTTGAAGTTTCACGTAACTAATCTGAACTTGGAGAGTTTATAGTCACTTGAAGTTTCACGTAACTACTCTGAACTTGTACAGTTTATGGTCAATTGAAGTTTCACGTAACTAATCTGAACTTGAAGAGTTTATAGTCACTTGAAGTTTCACGTAACTACTCTGAACTTGTACAGTTTATGGTCTATTGAAGTTTCACGTAACAAATATGAACTTGGAGAGTTTATAGTCATTTGAAAATTCACGTAACTAATCCGAACTTGTACAGTTTATGGTCACTTGAAGTTTCACGAAACTAATCCGAACTTGGACAGTTTATAGTTACTTGAAGTTTCACGAAACTAATCCGAACTTGGACAGTTTATAGTT
>NW_013668261.1:73792-82733 GCF_000517525.1 Limulus polyphemus
CCGAACTTGGACAGTTTATAGTTAGTTGAAGTTTCACGTAACAAATATGAACTTGGAGAGTTTATAGTCATTTGAAAATTCACGTCATTAACCTTAGCTTGGACAGTTTATAGTCACTTGAAGGTTCACGTCATTAACCTTAGCTTGAACAGTTTATAGTCACAGCCGACTTGTTTCAAGTTTGCTTCTTAAATAGAAGTAAAATATATATTGAGATGACCTTTAGCAGTTTTCAGTTATAAAATGATTGATAAGATCACTAAAGTATTCTTTTAATAAAATGTCAATTATGCTTATATGACTTTTGCCGTTATTTGATATCTTAAGACTTTCTATAAACATAACGAGCTTTCAATTTCCCGATGATATCGCTATCTCTTTTGTGCTGTCATATTCTACTGCTGTATCCAACTTCAAAGATTCTCTAGTTGTGATTTTTATAGCACGTTTTATTCGTTTACTTAAATTTTTGTGCAAAGATACAAAAAGACAATCTGCGCATAGCTGTCCTTAATTTTGCACTGAAACAGAGGTATGTCTGCGGACTTACAAAGCTAGAAACCAGGCTTCGACACCCGTGGTGGGCAAAGCACAGATAGCCCATTGTGTAGCTTTGTGCTTAACTTCAACGAACTGAGAAGCTATGGGGAAGGCGGCTAATCAACAACAGTCGTTGTCAACTCTTGCGCTACCCTGTCCTTGCCAGACCGAATAATAGGATTTGACTCACTCTTATCGCGCACCCACGGTCCCAACGGGAAGCGAGCCATGAATGCTAGAATCCACAGTCCCGGCACGATAACCACGAGATAGTACCCAGCCCAATAAACGTTGTCATCCATGTAATAAGAAAAATTAAAGCTTAAAATTTCAATTGGAATAATAGTGAGTCAAGTGTCTAGGGTCCTAGTGGCGATGTGTGTTTATGTATCTGATCCGTTAGAAAGGTCCACCGCTGAGACTTACAATGCTAAAATCAGGATTTCAATTCTCCGTGGTGGACGGAGTGCAGATGGCCCTTGTGTAGTTTTGCACTAAAAAATAACCATTAGAAAGTTTAGTAATAAAATATTTATAGTATAACTTTTCTTTACGACCTTTACTGAAATCTATGCCTACCCCACCTGGTGGTTTAGAGGCAAATCTGCAGGCTTACGACGCTAAAAACCGGGCTTCCATACCGTGATGGGCAGAGCACTTTAATTTTGTTACATTTCAAGAGTATCACAGTATAAACTATCTAACAGGGGAATCACCAGAATCTGGGAATGCTAATCAAAAGGTTTGGAGGAGAGGGGCGGTGGGTCTTTTTCAGGAAGAGTTACACCGTGGTGTCCTGCATTTGCTACACATAGATGTGTGTTTAGCTATGATAATGATTAATTATGTTTCCGCTGTATTATTATTTTTTTCATATTTCAAAAACTGGTTTTAAACATCAGTTGTAGTGACGTTTTTAAAAAAATCTTCCTTTTTCTTTCCTAAATCAATAACATTATAAAGAAGTAATTTATTGTATAGTTTTATAAAATCTACTTATTTTTCTAACATTGAACTGATATTTAAAATGCTCATATTTCAAAGCCATTTTTAGTTACATACTTTCTTTCTGAATGGAAACTGATTTGTTTAAATTGAATGTTTCTTCACTCTTGGAAACCAGATAAGGAAATCCACTACACATGCGCATTGCAACTTTGTAATATCGGATTATAACTAGAGGAGGATTTGTTTGTTTGTTTTTGTTCAGTACAAAGCTACACCATGGGCTGTATGTGCTGTGTCCATCACGGCTATCAAATCCCGGTTTTTAGCATTATAAGTCTTCAGAGCCAATGGAGGCGCTAGGGAAAGCAAACCAACAGAGGTCAATAGCTCGTGAGAACGTTCACTACTGAGATACGTTAAGGGAGGTAGGAACGACATATTTGGAAAAAAGCGTAATTAATTGTTTTCAGACAGTTCACCATGAAAGGTTGGAGCTCCTTATGGGATAAAGACTAAATACTTCTATGCTCATATAAATTACAAATTAAGCTTTTCACAATCGGGTAAGTATAGAAAAAAAGAGTCTGTTTATCAACGAGTAACCAATATTATCCGCTCAACTGAAGTATCTCGTGTAGAGAGGATTTAAAGCTAACAGAAAGTGCTGAAATATGTATTTGTTTTGAAATTGGTTTCAGTATTTCTAATGAAATGTGCTAACTCAGACATTATATCACGGTTTGATATAATTGATAACGCTTACCACAAGACACACTAAGAAACAAAATTAAAAGTGACAACATTAATCATTCAAGGTAAACATTTCTAGAAGCTACCAGTGATGTAACAAGAGACTAGAAACAATGGGATTTAGTTAGTGCACTGTAACTGATAATGACTTGCACGAAACGCTTAAGATGTTCTTTCTACGTAGACAATAACAGTTGTCAACTTGGTTACATGAATACAATTTCGACAGCTTTTAGTACTTTACGTAGAAAATAAGATGTTCTTTTTGTAAATGAAGAGTGTATTTAACACTAGGGTTTGAATATAGTAATGACAGAGTAAAAAGTTCTGTGTCAGCATATGAAATTAGAATATGATTATAATAAATGTTAATAGCACTTTATAAGAACGATTAACATATGTTAATATTGTGGCATGTCGCGATATATGTTAATATGGTGGCACCACATATTGTGTATTTAACACTAGGGTTTGAATATAGTAATGACAGAGTAAAAAGTTCTGTGTCAGCATATGAAAGTAGAATATGATTATAATAAATGTTAATAGCACTTTATAAGAACGATTAACATATGTTAATATTGTGGCATGTCGCGGTATATCTTAATATGGTGGCACCACATATTGTGTATTTAGCACTATATGTTTGATTCACGGCAAAATCCCGAGCATTCGATGTGCAATACCGCTACGAGTAGAGCTAAAGACGGAGAATTACGTCACAGTCCTTTCCCAGTAAGGATATTCTTATAAAGAGATTGTTAAGCGAAAAATCGCTCAAAAACAGTGTTTAGGACAGTAAAGAGCTCCGATACCACGCCCCAAGCCAATCAGCGTAACGTCTTCACCGGAAAGTTGAAAGCTATAACTAGGAAAGAGAACCTTCTCACCCCAAAAACCACTATGATAAAGTTATGAAGCTGGGCATATCTCCTGTTACTTTTAACAATATAATAAATATGTTAAATTAAAGAAGACTTAACAAGATTTCAGTCATACCTTGAAACTAATAGCAACCCCCCCCCCATCCACAAAATATCTGTGCAACGGAGGTTCTGTAGAAAGTTTTTGCCAACACGCAGAAACTTGTTAGAATTGAAACTTTGGTGTCAAGAAATAATGAGTAATGATAGTCATCAGCTCATCAGACTGAGCACGATTGACGATGGAAGAACTAGTTACAAGAACTGCATCAAACTGGAACACTGAGCTTATAAAGTACAATAAATTCTTAATACATAAAAACAGAAATAATTGATTTCTTCAGCTTATAAGTTATTAGTATTTTCGATCTTAACTACAACTTATGCGAGACTTAGGTTAAGCGACCAGGGATTGGGGTACAGCCGTTCCGAACAACTGATCAGATGGTTTGGTTTATTTTGAACTTCACGCAAAATTACACGAGGGCTATCTACATTGGCCGTCCCCAATTTAGCAGTGAAAGACTAGAGGGAAGGCAGCTAGTCATCACCACCCACCGCGAACTCTTGGGTTACTCTTTTGCCAACGAATAGTGGGATTGACAATCACATAATAACGCCCTCACTGCTGAAACTGTGGATCGAGCTCAGGGGCACATCGGTGCACAATCCTTGGACTTTTTCGTATAAAACCTAGCTTGTTTACCGTTAGACCAAACGTGGCCACGTTTATAAGAAATACGTTCTCAGTGATTGCAGTGTTCAGTAAAAGTGGCTTCTGTACATTTTATAACGCCCCTATGGCTGGAAGGGCGAGCACGTTTGGTGACTGATGTCAGGAAACAATTGTGTAAAATAAATTCAGCATCTGGAGGAGAGAGAGATGTTTATATACAAATGCTACTGGTTAATCTGAAGTAAAGTCATAGTGTCATACATAAACGTTTAGTTATATACGCATGCGCAAAAAAACCGCTTTTCATTGAACGTTTACTCAAGTTAATTGGAGGTGATGTGATGCATACTTAAGTCCTTAGACAAATGTTTATATTTTGAACTGTAGCTCTTCCGTGCGGATCTTTGGAAGCTGCAAAAATTTTAGGCATAACAGCTACCCCTCGAATTGTTATTGTTCCTTGTAGTTTTGCTTGATAGCATAATAGTTCCCCCCCCCCCCGGAATGATGGGTTGTATCTATAATTATGTTCTTTTTTGTAACTTTGTTTGAAGCAATGAAGCATTAGGCGTATATATGATTAGAGGAAGTAGCCAACTGATATTTGAAGTTATAGTACTAACTGTTGAGTTTGAACATTCAAAATATAATACCCCCCCCCCCCCCAAGTGGCTCAGCGGTATGTCTGCGTACTTATTACGCTAAAAACCGCGTTTCGATACTCGTGGTGGGCAGAGCACAGATAGCCCCCATTGGGTAGCTTTACTACAAACAAACAAATATAATACAAATTATGCCATGAATAATCCGATGATAATACATATATAAAATACACCGCATAAACAAAGATTCGTTAAAAGCAGACTTATTTTGTTAATGATTTAGTTGTCCCATTTTCAGGTACTGAACTAAACCGTACAGAATAAATAATATCATAAACGTGTAATTCGAAAATCTATTATACAGTAGTTCAAAGAACACTCTACGTATTATGTGACTGAATGTTATTCATAAATGCCAATTAAGTGAGCAGAAGAAAATTATTAATTATATTTTTATAATACGTGTACGATATTTCTTTGTTAAAACAGCTGTTTGAGACATCTGAAGACTGACAACATAGAACGAAAAGTTTAGTGAGCCCTCTGGTGAAAAAAGTGGAAGACAAAGAACAAGATGCTAGTGAATATAAATAAAGCCCCCAGTTGCACAGCGGTGTTTCTGCGGACTTACAACGCTAGAATCCGGGTTTTGATACCCGTGGTGGGCAGAGCACAGATAGCCCATTGTGTAGCTTTTTGCTGAACTTCAAAAACAGCAACAACAACAACATATAAATAAAATTTGTTACTGAAAGTAATAATAAATAATTGACAAAGAATTTCATCTTTTTATATTATTTTCCGTTATCTCATATTCAAGGAATAATTAAATATAATAAGCATTGTGTTTTCATATTGTTGTATTCGTTTTAGGCCTACAGCAAACAGAACTTGGCTGACCTTTGGAGAGAGTCAATAATATGCAGATTAGGCTAATTATAGAAATATTCTTGAGTACGTCTTAACTTAAGGTAAATTTTTACAACAATGTGATCAAAGCTTAGGCCTGAAAATTGAATTTATATATATATATATATATTGACCCGTTCCCCGGTGGGACAGCGGTAAGTCCATGGCTTTAAAACGCTAAAATTAGGGGTCCGATTCCCTTTGGCGGACACAGCAGATAGCCTGATGTGGCTTTGCTATGGAAAATATAACATGTATATAAGTCTCCCGTCAGTAAGATGTAATTTTATGGACTTACAACATTAAACTATATGGTTCGATTCCCTCGTAGGTAGCCTGTTGTGTAGCTTTGGGCTGTAACAAACAAACAAGTTTTATGTAACTGTTCTAACAGTTTCTGAATGTTTAGATATTCTATGCAGAAACAGGATTTGTAGAATATGAATAATTCATAAAGCAAAATTGCTTAAATATATATTTAATGAAACAGTTAGTTTATCACAGATACGATGTCTTAAGGTTGCGCATTCGTACGAACTTTAATCAAAAATCTAATTTTGGTACAGCTTCTGAAAGCATGCTAAAAGTATACTATGATGCCTCCCTAAATAAAATGGTTCTGATTTCTGTAGTATTATCCAGCATTGTCTTAGAAGTAGGGTATTTCAGCTTTTACAGATTATCTTGATAAATTCTGTAATTATTGGTAAAACGCTCTTGACATTCCAGAAAATGAAAACATGGCTAAATTCTGAATGTTTTTACTGCTCCCCCAAGTTCAAAGTTCGTTTGTTTACTGGACTCTTGCTTCGATGTTTCTGTGACCTTTTCATCAAGTTTCAAGATTTTCAATGATGACAAAGGACGAAAAGGAAACTCAAAGCAATCAATTTTTGGAACATCTACAAACGACAGAAGCATAAGAGCGAAGAACAAAGCGACCAGAAATGCAGTTTGGAAGATCTGCCCCCAAAACCGGCTTTGTTGATGCCAGAACAGTAAGAATTGCAATGCAGATTGATGGGCCTCAAGGCCAAATCAACATTCTGGCAAAACGTGGTTTTAATGTCGGACATTTCTCCGGGCGAACAATCTTCAAACAAACGCGTCAAGTCAGATGAGTACAATAAAGGAAAATGGACGACAAAAGCCAGTCATAGAATTCCTAAGGAAGAAAACAAAAATAAGACCGAAGTGAATGCAGTAAAATAGACCAAATAAGGCTTCTGGGGTGCTAGATTTTTAAATTTCTATGAAAATTTTGTGGTTTGCGGGACCACTTACACGATAGTTCGCAAACTACTAAATCAATCTTATTGAGACTTGAAGACAGTATTCTAGGTAATGTAGAGTTACAACATGATTTAATGGGGAAAAATATTGCTCTATAATGATTTTATTATCATCATTTTTTCAGCTAATATGAGCTTGTTAATAGTAAGTCAATAGGGTATCGGTCGGTACTGCAGTAGAGTTTTATATTTCAGAGCTACCCAGACGAGTACGAATCCGTGTGATACTATAAATATTTCCCGAGCTTTAAGCTCTTGGTGCGTTATAAGAATAACAATCATCTCCTTGAGAGTAAATGGTGGATTGTAGGGTGCTGCAAACTGGCCGTATTTCCCCTGGTCATTAGTTCAAAATTAGGGACAGCAGAAAGAAAAAAAATCGAATTGTTACCACTTATCTATTATTGAATTTCAAAAAAAAATAGTAATATCAGAATATATTTATGCTGCTTTTTCTCTATCAGATTGCTCGCTTTTATTATGATATTTTTATAAGCGATTGAGATATTCCAAAACCATCACTAGTACATCGCTGGTGTCCTAGAACATTCAGTTGTCATTGTTTACGTGTTCTGAAGGAAAATGAATTGTTTTGAAATGGCACTCGTTTACAAAACGACAAATTTATAACATTTTCTAGTTAGCTGGGTTGTAAATTACAGTTCCAGATATGTCATTATTTAAACTATCCGCATGTAAATGGTAACGTTTAGAGCATATTTTTTTCTATGCAGCCAACAGATAGGTTAAAACGGAAGACTGGTACAGCTTTGTATCCCTGACTACGCTTTCTGTTTGAATTTTAACAGTTGTTTAAATAAGATGAGGTTAGCATGTGCCTGTTGAGGATTATAGTCCAGTTCACTGGACGAAGCAGAATTTTGAGCTTTGTTAATGCGTGCGTTGAGTACTCTAGTCCAGTTCACTGGATGAAGCAGAATTTTGAGCTTAGTTAATGTGTGCGTTGAGTATTTTAGTCCAGTTCGCTGGATGAAGCAGAATTTTGAGCTTAGCTAATGTGTCTGTTGAGTATTATAGTCCTACTCAACGCACACATTAACAAAGCTCAAAATTCTGCTTCGTCCAGTGAACTGGACTATAATACTCAACAGACACATTAGCTAAGCTCAAAATTCTGCTTCATCCAGCGAACTGGACTAAAAGTCCGAGTGTAGCTGTCCAACAGAATTACCCGAAGCTTCTTAAACGACACCATGAACTTTTTATTAAAGATCGTACCGAAGCTCTTGTCCGCAAATTGTACAGTACGAGATTGTGTTGACGTCTCTTCATCTTTTAATATGCGTAGTTGATGAAAGGTATTTACATATACGGCTGTACAGCATAAAGAAGATCTTTAATCTGCTTCATCCAGCGAACTAACTATTTGAGTCATTTAGTCTTGTGTATCTTTGGTATGAGGTGAAACAAACACATTTTTGGTTTACTTACAATTAGGCCTTGCATCACGGAAGTTTTTCCACAGCTGCTATTACTATTTCTATCATCATCTGAATACAGCGCGAGCTATGCTATTATGTCAGTTTACGTTTGTTTTTTTTTGTGAGAAAATGTTTCTATTGGTAATCAATATTTTTTGTTGTTCTTATCTTTCCAAAACTATTTAGTTAAAGAAAAGAGCCTTGCTTGAATATATCTGAAAACTTATCCTGTCAATCAAATCATCATGTGAGGCTATTGTAGGAATTTTTGTTATTAGACAACTAAAAAAGCATTTTGTATCGGAACTTGTATCCAGACTGCTTGGACGTCATAATCCCACGTGCTTTGGTTTATTTTGAGATTTTTTTAGCATGCCAGCTTGCCTAAAGCGTCAATATCAAAATACGTCTCATGTTTTTATGCCAACCACAAAAATTGTGATGTTAGCGTTAATCAAATGATGAATGCCAATAATTGTAAATATGTTTTTCATTGAAAAATAATTTATTGGGATTTTAGTACGTTATTATTATCTATAAGTTTATCTGATCGTGATTAATTAAGTACTAAACACCTTATAAATGTCGAATAAAGTTAAAACGAAATCTAATCATTTAAGGTGCGGTTTGGGTTGTCACATTGGGCTATCTGCTGTGTCCACTGAGGGGAGTCGAACCCCTGATTTTAGCATTGTAAATCCGAAGACTCACCTCTGTCCCACCTGGGCACAAATATTTCATTTATTTTGTGTATGTGTGTTTTCTTATAGCAAAACCACATCGGGCTATCTGCTGTGTCCACTGAGGGGAGTCGAACCCCTGATTTTAGCATTGTAAATTCGAAAACTTACCGCTGTCC
>NW_013668261.1:83733-89922 GCF_000517525.1 Limulus polyphemus
CACCTCTGTCCCACCTGGGCACAAATATGTCATTTATTTTGTGTATGTGTGTTTTCTTATAGCAAAACCACATCGGGCTATCTGCTGTGTCCACTGAGGGGAGTCGAACCCCTGATTTTAGCATTGTAAATTCGAAAACTTACCGCTGTCCCACCTGGGCACAAATATGTCATTTATTTTGTGTATGTGTGTTTTCTTATAGCAAAACCACATCGGGCTATCTGCTGTGTCCACTGAGGGGAGTCGAACCCCTGCTTTTAGCATTGTAAATTCGAAAACTTACCGCTGTCCCACCGAGGGACATATATTTCATTTATTTTGTGTGTGTTTCTTATAGCAAAGCCACATTGAACTATGTGTCGTATCCACCGCGGGGAAATGAACCCCAGATTTTGGCGTCATAAGTCTGTAAACTTACTGCTGTCCCATCGGGAGACATCTTGTAAAGACTGCATGTTTAGAAACGTGGTAAAGCCCAGCTCCAACAACACTGAAAATCATTTTAACTTGTTTCAACATTCTACAAAGGGTCAGATAACGAATTTCGCTCAAATGGATTTAACGGTTCCGCCGAATTTAAGTTGTAAATTTCACACAATATGCCACATTTTTAAAAGTAGGGGTTTCGAATATTCACGGTAAACAGTTAACAAACCATAGCGACAGGATTATCGATGCCATTATCATCAACGTTGTATTTTTACAAAAAAACTATGCTGGTAAATGTTAGCTATAAAATAATGTCTGTTGCACCAATCAAATTAAATTTTGATCTTATTTAATAGAAATATAAATTCAACAAATTATTCCTTTTCGTTATTCTTTGTTTTCCTCACTACACCTACAGAAGGAATAAAAAACTATTGCAAATCCTGGCGTTGTTTAAAAGAATCATTATTGAGCCCCGTACAGAATTTTGATTTATTGTTCAGATACATAGTTCACTTCGTCATAGCACGTGGTGCCACCTATATCATCAGAACTGATATGTCTATTCTTAACCTCCTCAAGTGGTTGTTTAATTTGTCTAAGAGTTGTTCTTCAGTTACATTGGTCATTTCATCATAACTGCGTGGCCAGGTGGTCAGGGCGCTTGACTCGCAATTTGGGGGTTCGGGGGTTCGAATCCCCGTCCCACCAAACATGCTCGCCCTTTCAGCCGTGGGGACGTTATAATGTGACGATCAATCCCACTATTCGTTGGTAATAGATTAGCCCAAAAGTTGGCGGTGGGTGGTGTTGACTAGCTGCCTTCCCTCTAGTCTTTCACTACTAAATTAGGGACGGCTAGCGCAATTATCCTTCGTGTAGCTTTGCAAAACAAAACAAACCAATCACTACGACACGTGGTGCCACCTATATTATTAGGATTGATAATGACTATTCTTAACCTCCTCAAGTGGTTGTTAATTTGTTTAAGAGTTGTTGTTAAATTATGTAAGTCACTTCGTCATAGCCGTTGTGCCACCTATGTCATCAGGATTGATGATGACCTTAGTTTTATTCTTAACCTCCTGAAGTGGTTGTTTAATCCGACTGTAAGATTGTACCAATTTATTAGTATTCAAAATGCTTTAAATCTAGAAGTGTTCCCGGTTAGTACTCCAAGTTTATCTCGTTGTTTTGCTGTTTGTTATAGAGCAAAGCCACATTCGAACCCCGAATTTTAGCGTTTTAGGTCCATAATCTTATCGCTGACACACTGGGAGACTATCTCGTTCTTAAAACGGATAAAATAATTCAATTTTAGCCTCTGCAGAATATCGATTATGTAACCATATTGCCAGTTTGACCTTGTTGAAGTATGCCTGTCAGGTTAATATCTAAAGAATTACGAATCCCTACTGACACATAAGTCGTTAGCATAAGAGCGTTCACAATACGCTTCAGTAAATAACAAAGCCTGTTTGTTTCATATCCTATCAGCGGTCTGTGCATGGAGTTAATTTCAAGCTTCTCAGACGTCATCGTGTGATTATTCCCGATCGATACAAAATCACAATACTTGGTCGTACCATATGGTGAAGTTTTACCGCTAGAGCTCTGACGTTAACTATTCCCAATCGATATAAAATCATGATATAAGGTCGTACCACATGACGAAGCTGTACCGCTAGAGCTCTGACTTTAACTATTCCCGATCGATATAGGATCATGATACAAGGTCGTACCACATGACGAAGCTGTACCGCTAGAGCTCTGACATTAACTATTCCCGATCGATATAGGATCATGATACAAGGTCGTACCACATGATGAAACTGTATCGCTAGAGCTCTGACGTTAACTATTCCCGATCGATATAGAATCATGATACAAGGTTGTACCACATGATGAAGCTGTACCGCTAGAGCTCTGACGTTAACTCTTCCCGATCGATATAGGATCATGATACAAGGTTGTACCACACGATGAAGCTGTACCGCTAGAGCTCTGACGTTAACACTTCCCGATCGATATAGGATCATGATACAAGGTCATACCACGTGACGAAGCTGTACCGCTAGAGTTCTGTCGTTAGCTATTCCCGATCGATATAGAATCATGATACAAGGTCGTACCACATGACGAAGCTGTACCGCTAGAGTTCTGTCGTTAGCTATTCCCGATCGATATAGGATCATGATACAAGGTTGTACCACATGACGAAGCTGTACCGCTAGAGTTCTGTCGTTAGCTATTCCCGATCGATATAGGATCATGATACAAGGTTGTACCACATGACGAAGCTGTACCGCTAGAGTTCTGTCGTTAGCTATTCCCGATCGATATAGGATCATGATACAAGGTCGTACCACATGACGAAACTGTATCGCTAGAGCTCTGACGTTAGCTATTCCCGATCGATATAGAATCATGATACAAGGTTGTACCACACGATGAAGCTGTACCGCTAGAGCTCTGACGTTAACTCTTCCCGATCGATATAGAATCATGATACAAGGTTGTACCACATGACGAAACTGTATCGCTAGAGCTCTGACGTTAACTCTTCCCGATCGATATAGGATCATGATACAAGGTCGTACCCCATGACGAAACTGTACCGCTAGAGCTATGATATAAATAGGTTTTGTTAGACAGCTTCAAAAACAAGGGATCTGCGACGTCATCGATTTATTCATTAACAGTTAAAAGTGGCATGAGCGCCACGATGGACATGTCTTATTCTCAACTATTTACTGGGTCAAGAACATGCAAGCTATTTCTGATCTCCAGTAGAAGATTTATTGATAACATAATTGAATTTTTTAAATATTCAATTTCGTTAGAAATGACTATTGGATACTTCAGTGAAGATTACCACCCCAAAATTTCAATGTTTTTTCAATGTCAATGAAAAATAGGGTTATATTAAGTTTTTTCAACTGTAACCATTTGCCTACTAAATATTGCATTCCATGTCAATAACAAAAGAGGGTTATATTAAGTTTCTTTGCAGCTGTAACCATCTGCCTAATAAATACTGCTTTCCAGTCACTAACAAAAGAGGGTTATATAACGGTTTTTTCAACTGTAACCATCTGCTACAAAATACTGCTTTCCATGATAGTAACAAACAAGGGTTATATAAAGGTTTCTCAGCTGTAACCATCTGCTACAAAATACTGCTTTCCATGATAGTAACAAACAAGGGTTATATAAAGGTTTCTCAGCTGTAACCATCTGCTACAAAATACTGCTTTCCATGATAGTAACAAACAAGGGTTATATAAAGGTTTTTCAACTGCAGCCATCTGCCTACTAAATACTACTTTCCATGTGAGTAACAAAAGAGGGTTACATTAAAGTTTTTTTCAGGTGTAGCCATCTGCCTACTAAACACTGCTTTCCATGTCAGTAATAAAAAGAGGCTTATATTAAGGTTTTTTTTAGCTGTAACCATCTGCCTACTAAATACTGCTTTCCATGTCAGCAACAAAAATGGGTTATATTAAGGTTTTTTTAGCTGTAACCATCTGCCTACTAAATACTGCTTTCCGTACAAGTAACCGAAAAGTATAATATTAAGGTTTTTTAGCTGTAACCATCTGCCTACTAAATACTGCTTTCCATGTCAGCAACAAAAATGGGTTATATTAAGGTTTTTTTAGCTGCAATCATCATCTTGTTCGATACTGCTGTCATGTCAATAATAAAAGAGGGTTATATTAAGGTTTTTTTAAACTGTAACCACCTGCCTTCTTATTACCGCATTCCATGTCAGTACCAAAAGAGTGTTATATTAAGGTTTTTTTCTTAGCTGTAACCATGTTCCTGTTAAGTATTGCTTTCTATGTTAGTAACAAAAGAGGGTTACGTTAAGGTTTTTTCAGTTGTACCCATCTGCCTATTGAATACTGTTTTCCATGTCAGTAACAAAACAGGCTTATATTAAGGTTTTTTGCTCCATAGCCATTTCCCTATTAAATACTGTTTTCCATGTCAGTAGCAAAAGATGGTTATATTAAGGTTGTTGTTTTTTTTTTAACTGTAACCATCTGCCTATTAAATCTTAATTTAAAAGTATTTGTTTGTATCAGTCTTTGTTGGTTGTGAAATTCTAAGACCGACCTTAGAGAATGTGAAACATAAATGTAGGAATAGTGGAGGGGCAACAACTCCCATCTCCAATACAGTGGGGCTCGCACGCCCGTAAACTTCGTTAAGTTTGTGATTTTCCAAACTTGAAACGATGATTCAAAAAACCTACATTAAATTATTTGTAGCATCTCACTGAAAAAAATATTTCTTATACTGTCTGCCGAAGCTCCGTAGTAAAAACCTTCACTAAACTATCCTTAGCATCTCAGTGAGAACTAATTTTTTACATTGTCTCCAAAAACTCAGTAGTATAAAACCCATCCTAAAATAATCTTACCACCTTCGTAATAAATCTTGCTTAATTTGTCTCTAAAAATCGATATTAATATAATCCTAGGAATTCAGTGAAAACGTTTTATTATGTTTTATGTATCCTCACATCTTGTATATAACCTATTGTATCTTCACTTACTGTATATCACGCCTTATTTACACATATCTTTTAGAGGAACATCAACACTTCAGTGTGTGTGACTTCTTCTGGATAATAACACCTCTACAAGATCTAAATTACGTTTTATATCTCCACTCAGTAGAACACCTACAATCTCAGCTCTTCTGTATCAAGCCATCTGCTACAGCTACTTACCCACATTCTGTTGCTAGCTCTTCGGTGGTAGTAGCAAAGACAAGATCCTGATTTTGAGTGACCGACTGAAGAGAAGTGAGACACAGCTGGAACTTCTCTAATGTGCATGTTTGTTCAGGTGAGAAGGAGATTTCTGGAATAGAAGAACAGAATCGTCAAATGTAACTAGTCCGAAAACGTCTTCGGTGGCTGGTTAGGTTCGTAGTTTCAACATGAAAGACGTTATATTAAACACGGTGAGAGATTTCGTTATTAAAATCAATAAAATAAATATCAATATCCGAAAATATTCAAGGTATCAGCTCGTCCAGTTAATAAAGATCACATTATTATTATTATTATTATTTTTGCTGGTGTTTTTCTTATCAATGTATAATAACAATAAGAGCAACAAAACGGTTTAGGCTTACCTTTTGATATTAAAATCAAGAAGTAAATAACACTATTAGATACGTATATTTGTATACAAAGTTGTTAATGAATTAATAATCATTATGTATTTTTGTGTATCCTATCATAAAAAGTTCAATTAAGTCATATAACTCCTCTACGTCCTGATTGCCTTGCCCCCTGGTGGCACAGCGGTACGCTTGAATACTTATAATGGTAAGTATTAGGGTCCATCGTGGAAAATCAGGCCTTCTGATTTTAGCGTTGTAAGTCCGCAAATTTACCGCTGATCCACAGGGAGACAACTTGTAAAACTGTGATCCGTTTTCATGACTTCTTTCGTACGTATTTCATATTCTACCATGATCCACCGGGAGACAACTTGTAAAACTGTGATCCGTTTTCATGACTTCTTTCGTACGTATTTCATATTCTACCACAGGGAGACAACTTGTAAAACTGTGATCCGTTTTCATGACTCCTTTCGTACGTATTTCATATTCTACCACAGGGAGACAACTTGTAAAACTGTGATCCGTTTTCATGACACCTTTCGTACGTATTTCATAATTCTACCACAGGGAGTACAACTTGTAAACTGTGATTCCGTTTCATGACTCTTGTAC
>NW_013668261.1:89943-96029 GCF_000517525.1 Limulus polyphemus
TACCACCGGGAGACAACTTTGTAAACTGTGATCCGTTTCATGACTCTTTCGTACGTATTTCATATCTACCACAGGGAGACAACTTGTAAAACTGTGATCCGTTTTCATGACTCCTTTCGTACGTATTTCATATTCTACCACAGGGAGACAACTTGTAAAACTGTGATCCGTTTTCATGACACCTTTCGTACGTATTTCATATTCTACCACAGGGAGACAACTTGTAAAACTGTGATCCGTTTTCATGACTCCTTTCGTACGTATTTCATATTCTACCAAAAAGGAGCGTTGAAAATCACAATAGTATTAAAAGCGGAAATAACTGTTCGATACGAGAATTTTGTCAGATACGAGTCTGAGAAATCAAAACATGTTACTTTAGTACTTTCAGCACATATGATTTAATTTTAAGGAACGCCCGATTTTTAATAAAGTCTTAAACTGTAATATTCATAAAACGCGGTTGTTTCTAATTACAAGAGAAGGTGACAGCTCCAACGCACACATAGTGTAATGATTTTAGCACTCAAAATGGATAACAATCAAAGTTGTTAATGAATAAACGTAGAAATAATTCAGATGTGAAGCTTCATTAAATTAACAAAAAGAAAACGTTTGAAAGTGTTATTTTTCTTAATATCATCAATGGATTTGGGAGGAGGGGGAGGTTTGGTAATACATTGCTTGTTTCAGTTAACTAATTCCCATAATTATTTTTAAGTTCTAGTTTCGACAAGATAAGTACGATAGGTATTTCCAAAACAACTTGAAGTGTAATGTATTGTGAACGAGAACCACGATGAACAGTCCAACATAGTGTTGTAAGGTATATTTCAACATCAACAAAAGTCACATTAACAGTAAAAGATAGTGGTATACACAAATTTGCCTCAAATAAATAATGAAAGATTTGTTTAGATTCCAATGTTAACCTTCTTTGTCGAAGTCAATTCTCGGTTAACGACTACAGGACGTGAACAGGTTAACAAATAAGGCAATAACTTTGCATATTATAACCTTTACGTTCCACTCTGGCTCATGGAATTCATTTTAACCTGATCTGCTTGGCAAGTCTAGCATATTAAAGCTGAGCTTCAACAACTTCCATTGACTACCAGGTTAGCAACTCCCCAAAGCCAGCTTAGGGGATAACCGAACCCAGAACTCTACCAAAGCTAGCTTAGAGGATACAGAACCGAGCAACCCACCAAAGCCAGCTTAGGGGATAACCGAACCCAGAAATCTACCAAAGCTAGCTTAGAGTAATACAGAACCGAGCAACTCCCCAAAGCCAGCTTAGGGGATAACCGAACCCAGAAATCTACCAAAGCTAGCTTAGAGGAATACAGAACCCAGAGATCCACCAAAGCTAGCTTAAAGGTATACTGAGCCCACGAATCTGTCAAAAATAATCTAGGTTCTAGGGGATTACCGAACCCACCAACCCAACAAATCTGGCGTACGGGATTACCGAACCAGCAACCCCAAGAGAAGACAGACAATTAGACTTCTACAGTCCCTAGGATACTGTTTAATAAATGCTAAGACTAAGCATGCATGGTTAAACAATAAACTGTAATCACAATAAATATAGCAATGTATATTGATTTGTTTAATTATCAATAAAATACACGTGTATTCAGATTTTATCTTATGACAGTTATCGAACACACACGTGTTTTGTCGTTTTGGGGTAATAATAAAATTCAGCGGTTATTTTTGTTCTTCATTAATAAAAGGTTAAATATATCTATACATATATCATAATTATGGTAAAATGTTTAAAACGTATTGTATGTATACATATATATATTTACAAAACTGTCTACCATTTTAAAATATTTTGTATCATTTTGACATTTGGAGTATTGAGTTCAGTTATAATTCTTGCAAATAAAACAAGAAACTGACCCCACACTTCAATTGTAATGATGAAAAAAGTATTATGGTTTCACTTATGATTCCTATCTATTGGTTCCTACACTGCCAGAATCAATTATGGGTAATTGGATTGTATAATACCTTAGATACGAGACCATCATTATAAAACAACATGTGGAACATTAATGCCTTTTCACTGATGACCGCCGCTTCATCCTGCAGCAAGATAACAGGTGTGTAGCCATTTTTATGTAGGAGTGTAACGTATAGGAGCTGCTGAAAGTATGGA
Source organism: Limulus polyphemus (assembly GCF_000517525.1). NCBI lineage: Eukaryota > Metazoa > Arthropoda > Merostomata > Xiphosura > Limulidae > Limulus > Limulus polyphemus. The sequence continues at coordinate 92,114 of NW_013668261.1, forward strand.
GCGAGCAGAAAATAAGCACTGGTTGATGTACCAGACTTTACATCCTAGTGTGTAGTACCTTAATGCCACTCGTTAAAGGGACCACATCCTAGTGTGTAGTACCTTAATGCCACACGTTAAAGGGACTACATCCTAGGAACCTTAATGCTGGTGCAATTGGTCCGAACGTAAGCCTAATTTATGATAACGTCCACCCATACCGTAGCAGACTTGTGGAGACATTCCTTGAAGAGGAGAGGATTGACCGAAAGGAGGCGCTGCATGGTCACCGGACTTCATCTAATAACATGTAGTATCCCGATGAGTGATTTCAGACCCTAAAGATGTTCTGGAAAGAACTCTTTCAGAAGAGCAGCCAAAGATACCCTAGGATTTTAAACACTGAAATTGGTACCAGCATCCATGCTGAATCGAAACGTCAATTGTAAGAAATTAACACTAATTCTATCAAATATTTACTTACGAACCTAAGCCGAATTACCAGTCGTTTTGTATTCCAAATGGCATCCGGTGGCTCAGCGGTACGTCTGAGAGCTTAGAACGCTAAAACTCGAGTTTCAATGCCCGCGGTTGGCACAGTACAGATAGCCCATTGTGTAGCTTTGTGATTAATATTAAAAAAAAAGCAAAAGCATTTCAAATCAAACACTTGATGCCTTATTTACATAACACTGAAGAACGGAATGATCGATATTATAACAATGGTTTTTACCTTGTCATAAAATGTAATAAATTGTAATTATCCTTTAAATACTCTGTGCAGTGTAATCAACGCACTCAGCACTATCGGCAAGAAGAGTTACAATTCGCTGATAAGCAACAACGGGTTTTCACCGGGCGACCACTTTTTATATATTTTTTTTATAAAAGCTCAAATGAAATGTGTAATATATTTTAAAAGCAGTTTTTTTTTCGTTTTAAAGAAACTGAAGTTTGAGGAAGGACGGAAGTGAGTAGTTAATGTCATGCACATTACATGACAAACGATACTTTACTAAACGTCTAGATTATATATTGAAGCAACACTTACTTGTTAGTAGATTCACCGCGACAGCTGAACCAGAACCTTCCCGGTATACAACGCTTTATTCGGGTGAAGAGTGATCTATTGATCGGTAATTTATGTAACGTTACATCACTATAAGACTGACAATAAGTGTTGGAAAAGCTTTCTTTACTGGCCCTATACTTTGGGTTTCCAGCAAGTAGAAATATAGTAGCGTCTCGACCGCACTTCTTGTGCGTTGTACGCTACTGCCGAAGAGGCCTTTCTCGCAATACAACAGCTCGTCGGCTCAGCTGGGAATACAACACAGAAAGTTTCGGTCGAAACGCTTTATATCAGTCATTTACACTAGTATAGACGAGATAAAGAAAATTTTGTAAAACGTGCAATATATGCATATATATATATTTAAAAAGATTACTTTTAAGTGACATTATTGGTTCCGAAAAATTACAACAATACAAAACGTTAAAGTGGCATATATAGTAGTAATGAATGAGAGAAAGGTGCTTTTGATTAATTCGTATATTAACTAAATCTTTGAAACTGACTGACCTGTAAATTTGTTGCATTTAGAATATTAAGATATTATTTTATTTTCGAAATGTGGACCGAGAGTGGCTTACTGGTTAACGTGCCCGGACCGCGACTTCGAGAATTCATGGTTCGCGATCCGTTGCCTCGTAAACGTGCTCCGCATTTCGTAGCCGTGGGTGCGTTATCAGGGTGACGATCACTATTTGATCAGACTGAAGTAGCCCAAGAGTTAACAGTGGGTGCTGTTGACTACTTGTTGCCTTTCCTTTAGATTTTTTAGATAAAAACAACTTTTCGGATTTTAAGTTCTTTTAGAATAAAAATCCAGCTTTTGGGACATTAGAGTCCTTAGATTAAAAAATAGCATTTGGGGCTTTAGGTTATAAAACCTAATTTAGAATTTTAGGTTGTTTAGGTTAAAAATAGCGTTTGTACTTTAGGTTGTTTAGGTAAAAAATAGCATTTAGAACGCTAAGCCGTTTAGGTAAAAAAAGCGTTTAGAATTCAAGGTTGTTTAGATCAAGAAAGCGTTTAGAATTTTAAGTTGTTTAGGTTAAAAAATAGTGTTTAGAATGCTAGGTTGTTTAGGTTAAAAAATAGCCTTTGGACTTTAGGTTATTCAGGTAAAAAAATAACCTATTGGACACTTGGACATTTGATAATGTGATAAATTTATACTGTATTTCTTTTATTACACTTTATTGATGGGGAGGGGACATATCAAAAATGCAACGCTTCATGTACCTGTACTGAGGGGGAGGGGTCCGCCAAAAACACAAAATTTCACGTATTTGCATTGAAGGGGGAAAGGTGGTTATATAATTACTTAAAATAGAACAGCTTAGGTATTTAATATCCAGAGGGTAATATTCTGAAACATTAAAACAGATCTGTTATATATGGTTATCACATATTACATCGCTATGAGTAAAAGATCAACGGAAATGAACAGGTCTACAAAGATAACATAGAGGATGTCGAAGGGGATTTTGGATCTTTTATATTTCTATTTCCATGAGCGAGTAACTCACATTTCTAATATCCTGAGTGTACTTCTGCGCGACTGTACGAACGAACAAAAACAGTAATTTATATATAAGCACTTTTCGGAGGAACCGAGTGGATGCTTTTCTTCCAATAGAAAGAGTTATGCCGACATATATTTATATAGTACTTGAAGAATTAGCAGTCTGTGTACTTGTATCATTGCGAACGAAAAATAAAACGTGAACACAAGGAAGATGTCTGGCTTTATGATCTAAGTAGCTTAGCCGATGTTGCACTAGAAACGTTAGCAACATCGAAATAAATCTGGAACGGAGATGCACAATGATGTTCTCCGATCTAAACTCACTTACTAAATCTATTTCAATGTGGCTTGCACGTTTAGCAATGATCTTTGAATCGTTCAGGAATGCCTGATTCGGATTTACTGGGATGTGCCGCTCTACTGTGTGATGCTTTTCACGTCTTGGTCTGAAGATTTAGTATTCGTATTTTTCACTCCAAGTCCAGACAAGTGAGGGTGATTTAAACATGGTAGTGACGCAAAAAATATCCACTAACCATCTTACGCACATCACCTGGCTAAACGTAGAACATGAATATGGATGAAGCTTAGAAATAAACTTTTGATATAATTTCGTACCAATTCCGGTAAATGAAACTAAATGTGTTCAACTTTAAATAAACTTTACAGAAAATAAACTCCGTTCCGTATCTTCCATCCCAGTTACCATAGATGTAACTAAGGGATCTTCGGAGATACTATAGTAATTAACAATGGTGTAGCTTAAAACCGTACTGTGGTACTATGACATCTAACTATGACGTAGTTTAGCATCATTATGACAATCTACAATGATGTAGCTTAGGACTTTCTGTGATACTTCAATCATTAACGATGATGTAGCTTAAAGATCTAATGTGGTAATGACAGTTAACTATGACGTAGTTTAGTATCATTATGACAATAACAATAGTGTAGCTTAGGGCCTTCTGTCATACAGATTGCGTTTGATTGTCGTTTCGGTTATCTGTTTTAACATATTTATATATTAATGTTTGTGGAATTTGAAAGAAAATAAAATAGTAAATTGAAAGGCACAAGCCTTTACCTGAGGATAAGCAGTAGAGTCCTGTCGCTATGATATTATTAACAAATCTCTAATATACATGTAGACTAATATTTTAATTCAAATTTAACTAATTTACAATAAGATATGAAGACAATATTTTATATTTATCCACTGTACACAGCCATACATTGTGAAAAATTCGGACAGTGACAGAGTACTTGGTTCTAATTATCTTCATATTTTAATTGAAATTAAATTAATTTACAATAAGATATGAAGACAATATTCTATATTT
>NW_013668261.1:96948-101312 GCF_000517525.1 Limulus polyphemus
TAGTGTAGATAAAACATGTCAAGTGTGTTTTTTCTATCGTTCTCTGTATAGTGTAGATAAAACATGTCAAGTGTGTTTTTTCTATCGTTCTCTGTATAGTGTAGATAAAACAAAGCATGGATAAAACATATCAAATGTGATTTCATGCTATCATTCTCTGTATGGCGTGGACAAAACATTTCATGTGTGGTTTCGTGCTATCTTTCTCTATATAGCGTGGACAAAACATGTCAAGTGTGGTTTTTTCCTATCGTTCTCTGTATAGTGTAGACAAAAAATGTCGGGTGCGATTTAGTGCTATCCTTCTTAAAGCGTGGACTGAACATATCAAGTGTGGTTTTGTGCTATAGTTATCTGTATAACATGGACAAAACATGTCAAGTGTGGTTTTGTGCTATCGTTGTCTGTATAACATGGACAAAACATGTCAAGTGTGGTTTTGTGCTATCGTTGTCTGTATAACATGGACAAAACATGTCAAGTGTGGTTTTGTGCTATCGTTGTCTGTATAGCGTGGACAAAGTGTACAAGTGTGGTTTTGTGTTATCCTTGTCTTTACAGTAACCATTACTGATGAAAGGAACTGTCGGCCTGAGCATGATCTAGCGGTCAATGTCTCGGATTAGCTACCAAACACGATTCATTATAAGAGTGGCAATAAACCCCGCCATTCGGTTAAGGGTACCCGCTTCGGGTGGTATTACTTCCTACATGTTGCCTTCACTCTGGTCTGTGATTTTAAAAAAAAGACTGTTATGCCTGAACCATATGGGTCTTTGACCTGACCCTTTATCCCACTACGTACAATATATGCAGAATTTCTTAACACGACATCAGCCCATATAGCATTATTTTTGCGTTACGTAATTTACTTTATTTTATTCTTTGTTCCATATCATTTCAAAATAATTTAATAATGTTGTTTTATATCTTATTCATTTTCCGTGGAACACTTTAACAAACCTGAAGATACTTATATATGTTCATCTGGATATATATTAACTGTATATATTTATCTTTATATATTTACCTGTATATATTTACCTCTGTATACTTACCTGTATATATTTGCCTCTATATATTTACCTCTATATACTTACCTGTATATATTTACCTGCATATACTTACCTGTATATATTTACCTGTATATACTTACCTCTATATATTTACCTGCATATACTTACCTGTATATATTTACCTGTATATACTTACCTCTATATATTTACCTCTATATACTTACTTCTCTATACTTACCTATGTATATTTACCTGAATTTGTTTACCTCTCTATACTTACCTCTATATATTTACTTCTATATACTTACCTCTCTATACTTACCTATGTATATTTACCTGAATTTGTTTACCTCTCTATACTTACCTATAAACAAATTCAGGTAAATATACACCTCTCTATACTTACCTCTCTATACTTACCTATGTATATTTACCTGAATTTGTTTACCTCTCTATACTTACCTATGTATATTCACCTGCATTTGTTTACCTCTCTATACTTACCTATGCATATTTACCTGAATTTGTTTACCTTTACTTGTATACATTTACCTTTACTTATTTAACTAACTTTTTAGTTTTAACCGTTGTTACTGTTGAATAAAACAACTATAAACTTGTATATCCAATGTGATAAGCTTGGTTTTGGAGATATCAGAATAACCACGGTGATGAGCCAACGCCATTTTAATTTCTTGCCAATCGAAATATCGAATCAGAAAAGACTATATTACTTTAGAACATCGGTTTGCGAATCAGTGTTTTTTACCAAATCAGAAATAAGGTTCGACGACTTTTCATACAATGGACAATAGTTTTGTTTTTCAGTCTTCCTAAAGGTATGACATGCAGGGGAATAACATGCATCTATGAAATTGTAACAGTCGCAATAAATAATTTGAAAATGAACTATTTACAACATTATAATACTGTTGTGCGTAATTGTATAGATTTATTTAGGGCAGAAAAGTGCTTTAAAATAGAAGCAACCGAATTATGGTAGTAAGTATGCATATTTACTGTATTTCTCTCTTGGAATGAATAAGTACAAAATGCTGAATATAAGCAAGTAAGGTATTTATCATTCAGTAGCTAATGTTGTTGTTGTAGGAGCCGTATGTGAATCTATTGCACGAGATAATGATAAATGTGCATGCTTTCCGTACGGCTAATATCATTCGTTTTCATTAATATCTGTGATTATACACGTGACGCATTTAGAAATATGTTCATGTTTCAGTTTATTCGTTGATTAACTACAATACTTCGTGAGTTTAATTTATGTGTTTATTTTGTCAACTAAATATCTGAGAGTCATCAGATATGCAGATCAAAAGACAAAGAGCATGAATAACAACTGAAACGACAGCTCAAAGACAGATTTGTTGTTATTTGTTGAGTTACTCGAGAGGTGTCTGCGCTAGCCGTCCCTAATTTTCATGTGACAGGCTAGAGGGAAGGTAACTAGTCAACGCCACCCACCGCCAACTTGTGGGGTACTCTAATCGATGAGTGGATTTGCCTGTCACTCTTATAACGTACCAATGCCCCCTTAAATTGCGGAACCCAAGCTTTTTTGACCGTAACGAGGGGCGAACCACAGAACTTTGGATCCAAATTCCGGCAGTAGCACCGGATCACACTCAAACACAAACGGTATCAAATACAACTCAAAAGATAGACGTTATTAACCACAGCTTAAAAGACAAACGGTATCAATCGTAGATCAAAGGACAGACAACTTAAGTCAATCACAGTTTAAAAGGTAGACTTAATCAATTATAGGTCCAAAGATAGTCATTAATGACAAGAAGCAAGAAACTAAAAAAGAACGACAGCCTCATTAAAGACTCGTGTAAAACGACAAGTATTACCAATCGTGACTGAAAGGAAAGATAGAATTTATCACATGTAGACATACTTCATCAGATACGTCATAGAAAAAGTGAAAAATATAATCAGGTGTGACAAGACAAAGTCATCAATCGCAGTTTTAAAGAAAGCCGTCGCCACAGATCATAAGACAGACGTCGCTAATCGCAGATCATAAGACAAATGTTGTTATTTACAGCTCATGAGACAGATGTCGCTAATCATAGATCATAAGACAGACGTCGTTAATCATAGATAAAATTATGAATTATGAATTACGCCTTAGAAAAACAAAACGAAAAACAAATTTACACGTAAAAAATTAACGTTATACATCGCAACTTAAAAGATAGACGGCATCAACCACAGTCAAGAGACAAACGCTGCCAATCAAACCTAAAAAACAGAAGACATCAATCGTAGCTCAAAAGGCAGACTTATCAACCATAAACAAACATATAGGTGTCATAGACTGCAGATATAAGGACAGAAGGCATTGATTAAAGCTTAAAAGACGACAGGTGGCATCAATCACTGTGCAAAAGACAGACGTATCCTAGACAAGTAAAATAAAAGAAAAAAAACGCCCCCTTTCCCCCAGTTAAACAGTGCCAGGCAGATAGTCTTTCACAAATGATAGCAGCAATTAGTAAATACATCGAATCGCATCATGACGTGTAATTGACTATCAACCATTATCGCAGCTGACATTTTGGAACGCTCCATATGAATATATTCATCTTTTAGCTACCTGTGAGTATAATATTTCCAGCGAAATCATGGAAGTGACGTCATTAATTGCGATTTAGTTTCCATTCTGACGAAATAAACGTGGCAAATTGATGGAGAGTCATTTACTCATTAAACGATATCCTAGCTTGCTTCACGAGAAACGCAAAAATGCAGATTTGAACAGACATTAAGCACACGAATAGAGAATAGAGATATTTTGAAAAAAAAAGTAGCAACAATTGTAGAAAATGGTGGGTAGAATATTTTGCATAAAGATGTATAACGTGAAGTTGTGGAATAACTTTTTAGTGCGATGTTTATCCAGCAAACCAGCTAAGACAAACATTTAAGTAGAGCTGAGTGTTTTCAATTATCCAGTTCATCTAAAGTAAGATATTGGTGTAAGGATCACGAACCTACAGCAATAATGATAAAAAAATTCATATACCTGCGATATTCTAAGTATGGAAAAATATTTATGTATATATATATATATAAATAAAAGAATATACAACTTAAAAAAAACATTAAACATGTTTCGATAAGCCCCAGCCGATCATCATCAGGATAAAACAGCACCTTTTCTACAGATAAACATGTTTCAATAAGCCCCAGCCGATCATCCTCAGGATAAAACAGCACCTTTTCTACAGATAAACATGTTTCGATAAGCCCCCAGCCGATCATCCTCAGGATAAAACAGCACCTTTTCTACAGATAAACATGTTTCGATAAGCCCCCAGC
>NW_013668261.1:101381-109064 GCF_000517525.1 Limulus polyphemus
TACTAGATAACATGTTTCGATAAGACCCAGCCGATCATCACAGGATTAGAACAGCACTTTTCTACAGATAAACATGTTTCGATAAGCCCAGCCGATCATCATCAAAATAGAACAGCACCTTTTCTACAGATAAACATGTTTCGATAAGCCCCGGCCGATTATCATCAGGATAAAATAGCATCTTTTCTACAGATAAACATGTTTCGATAAGCCCCCAGCCGATCATCATCAGGATAAAACAGCACCTTTCTACAGATAAACATGTTTCGATAAGCCCCAACCGATCATCATCAGGATAAAACAGCACCTTTTTCACAGAAAGAATATCCGTGTATTTATACGAAATTAAAATGATTGTTATTTGGTTGAATTGTGAATAGGTATACCGTAGGCACCTTTTTATCTGTCTCTGATTTGTGTAGAGTGAATTTAGCCTTACCCTTGAATATCATATAGCCAAAGGAACCTAAAATCTGGTAATGTTCATATGTTCATTTCGACGAAAACCCTTAGACGCACACCAACAAGTCTCTGATACTTTTCCAGGAATTATTTTCCACAAATGATCGAATTCTTCACATTCATTGAAATGGACAGCAATAAAGATAGCACAGGACAACGAATAGAAACCTATTGTGCGAGACTGAGCAATTCCTTATCAAACAGCGGCTCTCCTAATATATTGTCTCCTAGAACAAACTAGGAACTTTTAAATTAAAACCCAAGCTTTTGTGTAGAGGAGAGGTAAAACGTTGATCAATACCAGGCTTTATCCCAGCCCGTTGTAAGCCTATAACTCCATGCTTCTTCTCACTTATGAACTCAATGTATGTATAACAAAGCGTCATATGAATACAAAGGACGAACTTTAATTTCAAATTTTAATACAGTATCGACTGCAAGCTTTTGACAGTAAAGAATAGAATCTTATCGTTTAAGTAGGGTTAGCGTTTTATGAACAAAGGAATGAGTGGGGTGTATCCGAAATCAATTAAACACGTGCTCGTTTCAGTTAATTTTAAGTATTATAACACCTTACTTTTCAACATTTAGCTCCCCGTTAACTAATTAGACGTCTATTTCAATCCTGGCACTTAAAGACGTCTGCCGAGAATTTTCTAATGAATAAATAATTATTACAAAAGCTATAATTAGCTCACAGATTACGTTAAATTAATATGTATTGCCATTGTTGTTTCTTTTGATAATTCTTGCTTCAAATTCTTCGGGTTGTGTAAGTTTTATAGTATTTAATGGAGTGATGTACACGTTAGTAAAACTTAACAATATATATATAATATGTTTACAAAATACGGCAAAAACTTGTAAAAATCAAATACAAATTCGAAACAAATAATTACTTTATGTATTTAAATTAAAGTTTTCTACCTTAATAGACGTTTTCCTATTACATTTATATTATGGGAACGTAAAACCTATTGTTTCCATGACATCAATGACTTCGTTACCTCTGACAAAAAAAAAAGAGTTAAAAAAACAAAAGTCGTTTCCTCTCAAAGTTTTAAAGAATGGGTAATTTTTTTTAATTAAACAGAAAATATTTCTGACGCTTTGTTTGTTTCGTGAGAAAAATATACAAACACGGAAACATTATAAATAATTTTAAACATCAAAACCACACATTAGCAGTCCTATATACTCTTAGATTTCAAAGCATGCTGAAAAGAGGATTTTATTATCCTTATTGGTGTTAAGAAAGTGAAGAGTGGTGAAAAGTATATTTAAAATTTCCACGGTTTTTCTCCGCGCTGATTAAACTCGAACAACTTTAAGATGTAAAATTCCTCAGCTGGCGGAGAAAACATTTAGTAATAATATGGGTGTGATATTACTTCTGTCACTAGATGACAAGTTGCATCCACTGAGTAGTAATATATATGTGATATCACTATACTATATGTCATGCTCCGAGAAAACATTTAGTAATAATATGGCTGTGATATTACTTCTGTCACTAGATGACAAGTTGCATCCACTGAGTAGTAATATATATATGTGATATCACTATACTATATGTCATGCTCCGCCAGCTAAAACGTTTCTTGATAGTAATATGTATGTTGTATTACTACTACTTCATTTAATGTTTCACCAACAAAGGTGTTTGTTAGAAATAATACGTCTGTGATATCACAACTCGTATACGTCATGCTGCGCCTGATATGGCATTTCTCAGAGTTAATGTGTGTGAGTGATATTACGTAATATTTGTATGATATTACTGCTACCGCAGTTTATGCTTCGCTATCTAAGGCGTTTCTTAATATTAACACGTGCGGGTGATATCAACATTACTACAGGTTATATTTGTTTGTTTGTCTTTTTCTTAATCACAAAGTTACACAATGGACAATTTGTGCTGTGACCACTACAGCTAGGGGAGGCTGTAAATTATGCTAAGACGTTTCTTAGTAGTAATAAGTAGGTGATATTACAACAATTAATAGTAATACTAAAACGTTTCATAGTAATAATAATTATGTGAATAGTATGTAATATGAAGTTTCTGTCCCACTTAAGAAATATTATTATTCCGAAGTGTTTATTGTGAAATGCCATTAAAAATTTCCCTACCCCTCTGAAGCACTTAGAATTTTGAAGCTTCAGAACAAATATTATGAGAACGTGTTGGAGGATAATATTTCAGCTAGTCAAAAATCACCGAAAATACAAAAAAAAAATATTATAAAATACGAAAATGCTTTTATAAGTTCTACATATGAATTAAAGTAACGCTATCAACTAACTAGCTATAATATTATGTTAACTTAATAATAAGCTCAGTTTTGGTCTCTTCCTTATTTCATTAACTTTATCTGAAATATTTATAATTCTATAATTTATTGAATTCCTAAATATGCAAAACAGTCAATATCATCAATAGAACCGATAGATTACTCTCTCTCATCAGTTTTATCAGCTTTAAAAACAGAAGTTTTGATGCATGATATTCATCTATAACAAATAGGCCTAACTGGGTATTTTTATCAATGTTTTATTTACAAATAAAACTTGAGCTTGTAATAGAAAATCCTACAAAACTTTTCAATTATTATAGATACCGTTAACTACTGCATCACCATTGGTTATAATATTTCCAAAAGCGTAGAATGTGAACTCTCTAGTTACATAATTGGTTTTAATATCTACTTAAGATTTAATAGAAGCGTCGTTTATAATTCTACTATTTTTTTGCTTTAATCCCTATTAATGAATTGTTTTCCAGATATTATCATTTTTCTCGCAGTTTACATTGACCCAATCGAATTTCTTTATAATCTACTTATATTCGTTTCTAATGTTTATTTTCTTAAATCTCCGATTCGGTCAGTAATATTTCTACCTAACTTATCAACTCGCCCCCAGTGACCCAGCGGTATGTCAGCGGACTTAAAACGTTAGATACCCGTGGTGGGCAGAGCACAGATAGCCCATTGTGTAGCTTTGTGCTTAACTTCAAACCAAATCGTTAGAATATCATACTAGTTTCATAACATTCTTAATATATATGTTATTCGCATCATAGTTATTGCTAATTAATTGTAAATATTGAGGTACGTATATATATACAATATGTATTTTTTGGGATATTATAAGGTTTTATGATGTCTATTTTTAGTGTAACTGTACTTGTCATAAGATATTAGTGTTAGGCATATTGTATTTTTAAGCACTACATTCTTTATTTAGCCCCTCAGGGAAATTTAAAAAGTATGAGAATGTACAATAATAGTATTCTGATCACACTATATTCGCCATATCCAACGATTTGATTATACATATTGTCACTTTTGTTTCCTGCTATTAACTTATCAGTTACTTTCAACGTGTTTACTGCGTCATCTTCAGTAAATACAGTAAACAAGTCGAAACGTGTTGACTGTATGAGGCTGTTTCCAGTCTCATCGTTTTTGTTTTCTTTTATCCTGTACGGTAAGTTATTTGGTATTTTATTATACTTTTGAAACTGGGAACGGTCTCATTTTTAGAATTGTGTACAATAAATTGAAAATTGAGCATTTACACAAGCGTCAATGAATTTTAAATATTATCACTTAATTTAGAAGATATGATACATATTGATAACTTAGGTTCAGTGAATTCAAATCTTCTTGTTTTTTATGAAATAATTGACTGCTTATTCACAGGAAGAACGAAAAATGCATCAATAAGTTATCTATCACATTCTTAATATTCAACTCCAACTGACATCAGGACGAACTGTAATTATATTATCTTTCTCAAACTTCAAGATAGGGAGATAAAACACTCATTAGAGAAACTGATGGATCCAAAAATGTTAATAAATTTAAACAAATATATAAACAAACTGTTAAATGAGAATATGATGTTTTATTATTAGATCTTAAATCTCCTGAAATGAGATATAAAAGGAATGTTAATAATGGAGGAATATCTGGATAATAAAATATTTGTTTACAGGAAAAATTATAAATGCTGTTCGAATATTAATTTAGTTATGATAAGTGGTACATTTTTATTCGATGCTTCTGGTTTGGTAGTGTTTGCTATTGTTCCTTTAGCAGCGCCCCCAGTGGCACAACGGTATGTCAGAGGACTTACAACGCTAGAAACCCATTGTGTAGTTTTGTGCTTACTTACAAAGAAACATTTAGCAGCATTAAATCTAGGAACCAGTTCCACTGAAGTAACTGCCAGGATTGGAGAATATAAAAGGGTCATATAACCTTTACAAAGAAATGCTAAGTTTGTTTAAATATTAAAATGTTGCTGAAAAAGAAACAGACTAAGTAGAGATTAAGTTCACTGACATACTAGAATATTTTCCTAGGGATAATTGCATTAAACAAGTAAAATTAAATTAATAAACATGAGAAAACAAACAAAAAAGAAAGTGACCTAGTTGGTTAGATGCAAAATAAATTTAATTCTTTTGAAATGCATTTACCGCGATTTGAATACTGTGGATCTTTACCGAAAAAAGATTAAAAAGAGGTGATCCTGGTATTAAAAGAGTGGATAAAGTATTATAGAAACATGGTATTGGTTAGAGTAAATAAAAAGCTACAGCTAATAGACATATTGCTGGTCAATAACTGAAATAAAACATGAATGCTATTCAAGATTCAACTATAAGATAAAGAACTGCTAGAAGAACCATAAAACCAATTATTAAAACTAAGAAAACAGTCAATCTTGGAATTTCATCCGTTATTTACTGTTTGAAGTCTAAAACAAAAACTGAAACAGACAATATTCAAGAATCTGTCTCAATGAATGGAATATTTATTATTAAAGAAACATGTAAAGTTTGTGGTACAAAAAAGTCTCCATTTAAAAAAATATATATATAAAAATATATTATAATCGAGAAAGACGTTTTAGTGTTATAGCAGAAACAAAGAAAATCTCGCTTACCTCAAAAAGAAATAACAGAAATTTTACTTCAACAAGATTAATATACATATAAGACATAAATCTAAAAGAAGACGAATTTTCTTAACTAATGATTAATAGCAAGCAGATTTAGTTGATATGAGACAATTTAAGTCTTAGTATAATAACACAAATTATATTTTAACAGTTATAGATATTTCTAGTAAATATGCTTTGGCTGTTCCAATCAAAGTAAAAACGGGAGAAGAAATAACGAAACTATTCGAAAATTATTTAAAGAGACGAAACCAGAAAAAAAATTAGAGTGATAAAGGAACAGACTCCATGAATAAACGAACTAAAAAATAGTTAATCAACAAAATATTTACTTGTTTGCAAACTAAGTTCAGATTGTGGAAGCGTTTAAATGCACTTCGAAAACTAAAATTTGGAAATAATTTACTGATTACAATACAAGGAAATCTGTGTAATTAAAAGAACAATATGTGTGTCAGTCAGTCCAAGCGTGTATGCGTGCTAGCTCACATGGAAACCTGATATTCTTATTGACTGCTTGTACAGTTTTACTTTTACGTTTATACGAGTGCAAAAGTGAACGACGTTTAACGTGTATTGTTCGATATAAGTGCAAAACTATGACGTTTACGTTTCTGTAACATAAACAAACACGCAAGGAAACACATCAAGTTCCGTAGCTTACAAATGACACAATACATTACATCTCAATACAAATTTAAGCAGGCGCCTAAAACTTCAAAATTAGGCCTAAAGTTTAAATATGCTGCGTACGTGAAACACGAGTTTACCGGCTATATATTTACACCAATTAACCTTAATATTCACTGCCACAACTTCATTCATTTTCAACTAACACATCGCGTGAAAAATAATAATTACAGGTTTCAGATGATACGCAAATGCAACTTAGACATATATACAAACAAGTCATTTTCACAAAAAACACATGACGACAGTTGATTTTTACATTTCTTGATATCATAATTTTAGAAAATTCACTGTTTTATAATGTCGCTTTATCGAGAAAAAATAGGCAAAGATGGCGATTATTCACAAAAACAAGGTGTTTATACAAAAAATGCTATGTATAGAAATATATTTAGTTTATAGTTATTCTATGTTTTTTAAACTTTACGTAAATTTAAATACGACAACCCCATATTCTGCTTAGTAGGTTTTTGTTTCATTCGTGTCAAACTACATTCTGCTACAATAGCATTATTTAAAGGATTTATCTATTTAAAACATATACCCTTCTCATATGTATAGTATTCCACGTAATACTGCTGAATATGTGAAACACAATCTTTGGGTTTTGGCTCATATGGTACAGCACACGCTTCGAGAATTCAGTCCCGTTTATTTTATTTTTTTTCTCGAAGGAAATATTTCAGAAGTCAAATAATTTTAGTATATATATCATACGCTAAGCACGAGTTTATTCTCTTAATAGTAGAAATAAACAACCTTATAGCACCAAATTGTTGATTTTATTTAATTAAATACTCAACAGCTTTTGTGTTTTAGTGAAACGCTCCTGAAGAAGCTGTAAGCGAAACATTGAGTGTGTAATTAAATAAAAACTACAAGTTGGTGTCATAAGATCGTTAATTTCTAGTATTAAAACGTCTTCTATGCACCAAAATTCACTACAGAAATTAAATAATAAGTTTATCTTCTAGTGGATTGATTATAATTATTAGATAAATTAGCAAAAATATATAATAATTTATACCATAGATCAATCAAGATGATTCCAGTTAACGCAAGTAAAAACATATCATGAAGATATATATATATATAATAAAGTTGGTGATAAAGAGAATTTGAAAATATAAAAGATCATTCAAAAACGATATCTTCCGATCTTTACTATCTGAAACTTTGCAAACAGATCCTATAATTTATAAAGTTAAAGATTTAAGTTATGAAAAAGTTGAAAGAAGATTCTATGAACCAGAATTAGTCAAATATGATAAGAATAACGAAGTTTATAATACTATAAATGTCGTTTTTTTTAGATGAAAAAACCCGAACAACTTATATATCAAAACAAACATTTATTAAATGAAATGGTCTCCATTTTTATCGATGATGCTTTTCCATCTTACAATCAGGTTGTTTATGCCCTGATTAAAGAAATCGCTTGGCTTTGATGCAAAAAAAAAAACATGTCGATATCCTCTTTAACACCTTCCACATTTACATACATTTCCCCATTAAGATGGTGTTGCAGGGAACGAAAAAGATGGAAATCTGATGGTG
>NW_013668261.1:110064-111627 GCF_000517525.1 Limulus polyphemus
GTGTCGTCGTGTGCCATCACTATATGGGATTAGAGTATATTAAACTTTACACGTTATATATGATACTCTAAAGTGACGTTTAGGCGGTTCGTGATGTACGTTTTTTGGGGGGTGGTTAAGTGTTCCAAAACGCGCCATTTATTTCTTGACGACCTAATAATTAGGAAAAAGGAGATAAAATATTTGTAAAATGGTTAGGATATTACGATAGTTGTAATTCTTGAGTTAATAAGAAAGATATTGTAAATATAAAAAACACATATTTAAAAATATAATACATTGTGGTAAAAGCCTCTGCAAGTCAGTTCCTGCTGTTTTTTCACTTTGATTATTTCAAACCGTTTCCATAGTGTTTTATGGGTGATTCTTCTTTCACTCTGTTTTAATATAATGATGCTATTAGGGCCATAGGGAATTCTCAAAATGATTTCTACCTCTGGATGATCTTATAATAACTCTGTTACTCTTTAATTTACATTACATTTTTGAAATTTTATTACACAATATGAACATTTCCATAAATGATTATTTTTAATGAAGCCCCCCAGTGGAACAGTGGTATGTCCGGAGACATACAACGCTAGAATCCGGGTTTCGATACCCGTGGTGGGCACAGCACAGATAGCCTATTGTGTAGCCTTGTGCTTAATTACAAACAAACAAACAAATGTTTAATTAAAACAAACTGATGGCGTTTGTTCGTATCTTTATGTTTGTTTGAAATTAAGCAAAAAGCTACACAAAGGGCTATCTGTGCTCTGCCCACTACGGGTATCGAAACCCGGATTCTAGCGTTGTATGTCCGCAGACATACGTATCTTTATGCCTCACAACTACATGTGGTTTCGTTTAATCTGTTTCAGATTCTTTTATTCATTCATAATTTCTCGTATTTCATTAAATATTATACGAACACTGTCTCCCATACTTCTCATTGTAATATTCTTATAAAGAAGCTGCTTATTTAAGGTTGGATCTGATTTTTATACTTTTGTTATAGTTTATATTTACCTGTTTTCCTAATTGATGGTAACGCTTCCCATGTTACCCATTTTTAAAAATGTTTTTGCTTCGGATAATTTTGAAGACATAATTGATGACTATAATCCAGATTCATTGATAGATGTTGTACGTGGATGAAAATTATCCAAGGGCCCTGTTTCAGATCGGTTGTTAAAATCGTGAAATTTATATTTAGCTTCAATATCAACATTATCACTTAGTGCATTTCTCGTTTTCTGATATTCTAATACGTCGGCTACATCTCTATTTTTATAATATGGCAGGTTGATTTGTTATTAAAGATTAAAGCGTTGCACTTGATATCCAAATATCCTTTCATATATTCATAAACCTTCTGATTAATATATACAAAATTTTTCTATAAGAGGTATTTTTGAATGCAATCTATAAAAGCAATTTGAGAGAAGCATTGTTTGTTTGTTTTTGAATTTCGCGCAAAGCTACACGAGGGCTATCTGCGCTAGCCGTCCCTAATTTAGCAGTGTAAGACCGGAGGGAAGGCAGCTAGTCATCACCACCCACCGCCAACTCTTGGGCTAC
>NW_013668261.1:111953-121672 GCF_000517525.1 Limulus polyphemus
GAGCGCCTTATCCACCTGGCCATGCTGGGCTAAAGAGAGAAGCATTAAAAGAATTGATTCTATGATTTCGTTGGTCCCAGTTAAATGTTTTATATCCATCATAACATTCCATAGGTTTTTAACTTTCATAGTATTCAATAAATATTTCCTACATTCATTCATTTTTATTCGATTTTATTCATTTTGTAAATAATCACAGATCTTTTAGTAAAAAATAAACAATTCATATGTTTACCTTTGTGGAAGATAACGAAATGATGAAACATGTTACTTATCGATGGTATATTTTTTTAACTTATCAAAGTAGTTCATTCAACATTTTACTTTCTAATAGAGCGTCTTCCTTACGCTATTACAATAATAACTCACACCATCTAAAACTGATATGATTGTACAAGTACCACAGATCTTCATTCATTTTAAAGGTTTTACCAATAAATGAAAGCATTCAAAAATTGTAGTGTTTGTAAAATTGAAAAACCTCTCAATAAATCTGGTAAAAAATAATAAAACCAAAGACGATATTAGATTTTTGTGCAAAAGAAATATGTTAATGATCACTATTATAAAGTCGAAAATAAAGCATACGAAAAAATTCGATGTGAATATGGTGAACAATTTGTTCAAACGCATTTGGAAAAACACAAGGAAAGCTTCCTTCACTGAAAGAGTTTTATTAAGATTAAAAAATGGTGTACGTGCAAGGAAGAGAAATAATTTAATGACTTTCGTGACTGACATAAAAACCGAAATAATGATGATGATGATCAAACTTTTCTATGTAAACAATCTATAAAAATTAAACAAGAGGATATGAAAAAAATGCAATGTGAATATGGATTAAGAGTTGTTAAACCATATATTAAAGAACACAAAAAAAGCGTTGTACGTACATAAAAAGAATACAGTGAAAAGTGTCACTATTAATAAATTTGTTTTCTAATAAATGGAGCGAGAACTTCGGCACAAATCGATAATACATTAAAGGATTTTGTTAAATAGAAGGGATATAGTGGTTATTCTAAACTTGAAATAAATGATTTAATAAAGTTTCTTATCTATGCGATTCAAAACGAAATATGTGCTAAAAATGATAAGTTTCATAATGATTTATTTGTGAAACCAAATAAACCTAGACAAAGATAAATTAAATGTGGCGTATGTTTTAATATTACGGACCATCTTTTAAGAAAACTGATGCTTAAAGTAAAGAGCATAAGAAAGCATTACGTAATAATGAAGCTATTTAAAAAATAGAAACAGCCTAAGAAGGACGTTTGAAAACTTATCAATATGTTAATAATTATACTGATATTCAAGAAAGCATTACATAATAATGAAGCTATTAAAAAATAGAAACAGCCTAAGAAAACTTATTCAGTAAGTAATGTTAATAATTATATTGATATTCAAGAAAGCTTTACATAATAATGAAGCTATTTAAAAAAGAGAAACAGCCTAAGAAGGACGTTCGAAGACTTATCAATATGTTAATAATTATATTGATATTCAAGAAAGCATTACATAATAATGAAGCTATTTAAAAAAACAGAAACAGCCTAAGAAGGACGTTTGGAAACTTATTCAATAAGTAATGTTAATAATTATATTGATATTCAAGAAAGCATAACATAATAATGAAGCTATTCTAAAAAATAGAAACATCCTAAGAAAAGTTATTCAATAACTAATGTTAATAATTATATTGATATTCAAGAAAGCTTTACATAATAATGAAGCTATTTAAAAAAGAGAAACAGCCTAAAAAGGACGTTCGAAGACTTATCAATATGTTAATAATTATATTGATATTCAAGAAAGCATTACATAATAATGAAGCTATTTAAAAACAGAAACAACCTAAGAAGGACGTTTGAAAACTTATTCAATAAGTAATGTTAATAATTATATTGATATTCAAGAAAGCATTACATAATAATGAAGCTATTCAAGAAAACAGAAACAGCCTAAGAAGGACGTTTGAAAACTTATTCAATAAGTAATGTTAATAATTATATTGATATTCAAGAACTTTTTTAATATTGAAAATATTGTTCTTCCTAAAGATGATGAGTTTAAAATGCAAAAAGATTTTAAAAGTCAACGTTAAATTGTATTGTCTTTGTCGATAGCAAGAATGAAACAGAAGATTTTTCCATTCAAAACTAAAAATGAAGAATCTTGACTGGAAAATATAAAGGACCTGCTCACGAAATCTATAATCTATTGTATAGAAATCTTTCTTTCTTGCAATTGTTTATTCATGATACGAACGGATATGATAGTCATCTGTTTATCAGAGAATTAAGCTGGGATAATAGAGAAATTTATCTCATTCCAAATAACGAAGAAAAATATATTTCATTTTGTAATAAAATCGGTAACCCATAATTAAGATTCATTGATTCATTTAGGTTCATGTCTAGCAGCATAGACAAACTATCGGGTAATCTGAAAAAAGGAAAATTTCAGAATACAAAGCAATATTTTCTAGAAGTTAAATGGGATCTTGTGATAGGAGAAGGAATTTATCCTTATGACTATATGGATTCTTACGATAAATGTAATGAAACAAAGCTGCTTTGGAAAGAAACGTAAAACATATAAATTAGATCCTGTTTGGTATCACACAGCACCTAGTCTATTATTGGATGAAGAGTTAAAAATGGCTGATGTTAAATTAGAGTTACTTACTGAATATAGTAGGATCTTGATGCTTGAGAAAGGTATTCGTAGAGGTGGATCTCAGTGTTGTAATAGATACTAAGAGATAAACTCGTATGTATGAACTAAAATTATTTGACTACTGAAATATTGTTTAGGAGAAAAAAATGTATTTAGAGAGAAATGAATCTTGGACCTCCCGCATATGAAGCGTGTGATGTGCCATATGAGTCAAAGCCCAAAGATATTTTTCACATATCCAACATTATTAAGTGAAATACTATATATATGAGAAGGTTATATGTTACAAATAGATAAATCTTTTAAATAATGCTGTTGTTGTATTATGTAGTTGGACATGAATGAAGCAAAGCATATTAAGCAGAATGTGGAGTTGTTGTATTTAGATTTAAAGTAAAGAAGTGTAAAAATACGGAGTGACTATAAACTAGATGTAACTGTAAACAACATATTTTGTATAGACATCTTGTTTTTGTTGATAATTGCTGTCTTTGACTAAGATTTTGATATTTTTTTCATCGAACTCCTGATAAAGCAATGTTATAAAATAGTGATTTTTTTTAACACTATGGTATCAAAAAGTGTAAAAATCAGCTGTCTTCGTTTTTTGCTATTTCACCTTTTTCCCCCTTCCATAATGTTATCAACTCTTTTTTTTTTTACTCTTTGCTAAAGTATTAGCAAAGCGTCAGGTCCACTACTACTTCGATTTTTAGGACCCTGTAGTGAGATAGTTGAAAACTTGTAATAGATATAGAATAGTGATTTTTTTTATATTATGGTATAGAGGAGTGTAAAAATCACCTGTTGTCATGTGATTTTTTTTGTAGATTTCTTTGTGTGTATATGTGTCTAAACCACATTTGTATATCATCTGACACCTGTAATTATATTCTTTCGCATAGTGAATGAAGTTGTGGCAGCGACTATTAAAATAGATTATATAGCAAGTAAACTCGTGCTTCCCGTCCGAAGCTATTTAAACTTTAGGCCTAATTTTCGATTTTTATGCGCCTGTTGGAATTTATATTGAGCTGTAATGGTATTGTGTTATTTATAAGCCACGAAAAAGTAAAGAATTACGTTAATGTGTTTTCTTGCGTTATTCAAGTACTTGTCTGTAAATTAATGTTATAAACATCGTAATTTTGCACTCGTGTAAACGTAAAAGTACCACTGTACAATTAGCTAATGGGAATATTGGGTTTCCATGTCAGCTAACACACATACACGCACGGACTGACTGGCACACATTTTTTCTTTTTTAATTACACAGATAGCAAATCAACTAATAAATGCATGAAAGATTATGATCGTGAAAAAAAAATCTAGATGTTAATAACCTGTATGGATGGGCTATGAATCAATATTTACCCTAAGGAGGATTTAAATGGAGTGATACAAATATTGATGTAATGGAAATACTTGATGATTCTAAAATATATTATATATTAGAAGTAGATTTGGAATATCCAAAAGAACTACATGACTATCGTTCAGATACACCTCTAATACTAGATAACACAATAGCGATCAAGGAAATAAAATTAATTACAACTTTATGTGATAAGAAAAATTACAAGCTTCACTGTAGAAATCGTAAACAATATTTAGCATTAGGAATGAAACTTAAGAAATTTCATAGAGATTGGCTAAAAAATATATAGATTTACATACAAAAATGAAAACTAAAGCTGATAATGATTTTGAAAAAGATTAGATTTTTACAAATTGTTAAATGATTTTGTATTTGAAAACACTATGGAAGTTATTAGAAAATGAATTAATATAGAATTGTGTTCTGATGCAAAAAAAAAAAAACTTGAAAATTAATAGCTAAATCAAACTTCAAGGAGAGAGCAATGTTTACAGAAACTTTATCCGCTATTCATATGAATAAAAGAAAAACAATAATCAGTTAACTAATTTACGTTGGTATGAGCATTCTAGATCTTTCGAAAACGTTGATTTGTGATTTCTACTATGAATTCATTAAACCAAAGTATGGTGATGATTTAAAATTATTATACCAAGATACTGATTCTTATATTTACGAGATAAAAACAGGTTATCTATCAGGATAAAAAAGAAAACATTAATTGAGACAATTCTTATCGTGCTCCGTTAGTAAACAAAAACATTTTGGGTAAAATGAAAGACGAGAACAATGGAAAAATAATGACTGAATTTGTAGGGATTAGGTCAAAGACGTGTGTTTAAAATTACAAGATGATAAAAGTTTTAAGAAATCTAAAGGTGTAAAAAGGGTGTTATTAAAAATAGAATTATATTCAATGAACATGAAGAATGTTTATTTGATCAGAAAGAAATATATAAAACTATGAATATAATAAGAAGTAAAATGCATGAAATATATTCTATTCAACCTTATAAGAAAGCGTTAGGGTCGAATGATGACAAAAAATATATGTTAATAATGGCTGGAGACGGCTTGAATGGGTAATGAAGAAAAACTTTAATATAAGTTTAACATAACAGCAAATGTACAACGTTTCTACAAGATTTTGTCATCATCCATTACCCATTCAAGCCGTCTCCAGCCATTATTAGTCTCAAAGTGGGTTCCTCGTCATCGAAAAAATATATGTTGTCATATGGTATTAATACCCAAGCGTGGGGACATTTTTCTCTTATATAAATAGAAGTAGTAATGTAAATCTAATGGCATTGGAATACTTCATTATACCGAAACTCGTAAGCTGAGTGAATTAAACCTATAGATTTCTCTTTCCACGAATTAAAACTAATTAAAACTCAGTTAGGTGATAGAATTGTAGCTGTGCTAATGGATGAAAACTGGATCGAATTTCAAATACTTTTACCTGATCGATTTCCTATAGAGTCAACTGGGGAAGATATTAAGGCAATGAATAAACAGAAAAATCTAACTTTCATATACAGAAGACTGTGAAAATAATAAAAAAACTATTGTCATTGAACTTATTACATCAAGTTAGATTTGTAAATATAAATAACACTTCTTTTACATCATATTTTGGATGACTGGCTACTTAGTATGTTTTTCGATAAAAGCAGAAATTATATTGATAAAACTGCCACTTCTAATCATGATATTGATAGTCTTGTATATTTAGAAATACAAAAGATTATGGAATTATACATAATTCAGAGTGGACAAGAGTATCGAAATAAGGAAGTAGGCAAAACTATGAGTTACTATAAACTATAGTTAATTAATTGATAGGGATATTTTAATTCATATGTAGAATTAATAAAACAATTGAGAATTTTTTTATATTTTTTATTGATTTTCGACTAACTGAAATGTTAACCTCCAAGTTGGGTAAAAAACCAACACGTCCTTATAGTATCTGTATTGAGCTTCAAAAAGGATAGGTGCTTCAGAGGAGTAGGGAAATGTGGGGATTTCCCCAGAAGCATTTTCTATTAATTATTGTTTTCATTTATAAGGTGGAATGATACCCCTCGAATAGTAGAGCAATGGTAAAAATTCCAATAGCATTTCCCCATGAACATTTTGTAATAATTATTATTTTCATTTTTGAGGTGAGATGATTTCTCTCAGAGGTTAGTAAAACGAAAACAAAATTAATGACATATTCCCATGAACATTTTGTAATAATTATTATTTTCAGTTTTGAGGTGAGATGATTTCCCTCAGAGGTTAGTAAAATGAAAACAAAATTAATGACATATTCCCATGAACATTTTGTAATAATTATTATTTTCATTTTTGAGGTGAGATGATTTCCCTCAGAGGTTAGTAAAACGAAAACAAAATTAATGACATTTCCCCATGAACATTTTGTAATAATTATTATTTTAACGATATTTATACAATTTGACAGTTTTCAGTACTTTTCCGATACCTTTTCGGTATTCAGATTACTTTTTTAACAACTTCCATTTTTTTTGGCCTCCAGGTGGGGTGATTTTGTGTGTTTCTTTTATTTTGGGGAAATATTACCCTTCAAGTGGAGGCGAAAGATTTTTGGTTACTTTTGATTATTTTCTACTATTGTTTGATGTGTTTTTTGGTATTCTTGAATATTTTTAAATTGTGGAGATACTTCCCTCCAAGTGGGGCAGAAACCTCATATTGCATACTACTCATGTAAATTTCGTGCTCTGCTAGCTAAGTCGTTTCTTAGTACGATATTATTTCTACTATATGTCGTGCTGCTTCAGCTATGTGTGTGATATTACTACTACAGGTGATATTCCGCTAGTTAAGACATAAACATTACTACAACTCATACTCCACTAATTTAGCGTTTCGTAGTAGTAATATGTGCATGATATAACGTAAGACGTGTGTGATATTATTACCATTACTTGTCATGCTTCGCCAGCTAAGAAGTAATATGTGCGAGTATTAATACTACTAAAGCTATTGCTACAACTATATGTCCTGTTACGCCACTTTAGGTGTTTATACACCCTAAGACTACTTGTCTGGTGAACGATAGGCCTGGCATAGCCTGATGATTAAGGTACTCGACTCGCACTCCGCGAGTGGCGGGTTCAAGCCCTTTTACCGAAAATGTTTTTCCCTTTCAGCCGTGGGACATTATAATGTGACGGTCAATCCTACTTTGTCACCTGGTGGGACAGTGGGGAGTTTACAGACTTACAACGCTAAAATCCGGGGTTCGATTACCTGCAATGGACACAGCAAGTATCACAACGTGGTTTTGCTCTAAAACAAACAAACTCTTAAACGATTGATATAAATAGTTTCTTTAATTAATTACTTCTTTGTGTTTTGTACCTAATCTACCTAATGAGCTCTAATCCTGTTCAACAGACTACTGCATCAGTTGAAAAACATTTACATAATATATATATACATATTGAATCCCGTAAAGAATGAACTGATTTAATATGTTCTGATCCTGACCTAGACTATATCATGGTATGTAATTACTGTTTAAAACGTTCCACCACATGAACTTCCCTAAGGATTTTATCTTCATCCTCTTATACGATCCTTCGATTTGTTTAGACGTAGTTGCTGCAGATGACAATAAGCAAACTGGTTCGGCAGTTATACATCGCCAGATGACGACTTTGTACTCTGTGTACAAAGCATTCGGGCCGGACGTTGAATAGGGCTGCTTTTCTGAGAACACCCTTGTTGAGAAGCGATGTTTGATCAGTTGAATGGCTCGCTCATACCCTCTCTATTACAGCCGCTATCTTTACGAATGTGAGTAACCAGTAGTAATGTAATGTAATTCTTTCCTACAAGGCACGACTTACCGGTTTTTTTGGTGTTTTTTTAGAGTGCACCGTGTTTCTGTTACTAAGGCTCCAAATATTTATATATAATTCTGCGTAATTTTTTAGAAACTAAATAAAGAAAACAAAAGCACAAATGACTATCCTAAATCACATTTTAACCTTAATCAGAATATTTGATCTGAATGGTTGAAGTTTTTCTATCCAAATATTCTCATTCAGTTTAATAATAACTGAATAAATATATTCTCTTAAATTATTCACTTTGATTAAAAAAAAAACATTTTAAAGACATTTACCCAAATATTAAAATTCTCTTTGAACAATGGCTGTGATTAAAAGTTTGTTTGTTTTTCTATAATATTTTACACTTTCAGTTGATATTTAGTGTAAACAGTTAAGCAAAAACCTCTTGTCTAAATATTGAATTTCAAATCAACCAATACCTGAAACAAATTGTTTCATCTGTTATTCTAAATTGCTCATATTAGTTGTCTGGTTGTTGTTAGGCGCAAAGCTACACAATGAGTTAACTATGCTGTATCCACCGCGGGTATAGAATCCCGATGTTTAGCATTATAAGCCCTAAACCACCGGGGGGGGGGGCTTACTCATGTTGAGTTTGACAGTTTTCTGGGGGTAAATATTTTTAAAGTTTCATATTCAGTTTAAACAGTTTTTAGCTTTAAAGAATTTATATATTTATGCAAATCTAGACACACAAATAATAATGTCTGGATTTCCCAGTTTTTTAGATACATTTTGTTTGTTTTGTTACAAAATGGGCTATCTACAGTGTGTACACTGCACAAATCAAATCTCAAACATATCACTGAGTCACTGGGGAATTAATTGTATGAACAGTTTAAAGTTTTCTTTAAATTATTCAAATTCCTTTATAACATTTCTTCATATAAATCATTTCAATTTTTTTTTTTTCATCCTAGCATTTTCGTTCATAGGTAATAGTATATGAGGCCGAGCGCGAGCCAGACTGTGGATTCGAAGTTCCGCGATTCGCGGCCTGTTACTGCCCAAAACTTTGCTCTCCGCCCTTCGGGGTCGTGGGTGCGTTATAAGAATGACGGTAAAATCCCTCTATTTGATTAGAGTAGCCCACGAGTTAGTGGTAGGTGGCGTTGACTAGCTGCCTTCCCTGTAGTCTATCACTTCAAAATTAGGGACGGCGGCGCAGATTGCCCTCAAGTAGCTTTGCGCGACAACAAATAACAAATGATATAAATAGGAGCTAAGCAGTTAACGTGCTGGGCTGCAATATGCTGCTGAATACTCCCGATCCTTTCAGCTGTCACTCCTATTGTGGGATTAAGAATAGCCTTACAGGCGGCGGTTAATGGATGATGGTAACTGATTGCTCTCTCTCTCTCTCTGATCATCATTTCTTAATCTTTCGTTTGCGGCTTGTGTAGACCTGCCTACCACCCCATGCGCAAAGATTCGCGAATTTTTGCGGCACAGGCCATTCAAAACGTTGCGTACAAAATGCTTGCATCATATGATGTCAACCGCAGTCGTCTACGCTAACACCATATGATGTCAACCGCAGTTGAAGGGTTAATTACTGCTGGCTATACCTGAATCTTGGGACTATACTGTTCTATTTAATCCATGTATCGTATAAGATGATTTCAGCTTGAAAATTTCAAATATCATATATGTATGGCTAAAACTGTCTTGCACTACAAACTCGTATCTTCACGTTATGAGGCTAAAACTGTCTTGCACTACAAACTCGTACCTTCAACGTTATGAGGCTAAAACTGTCTTGC
>NW_013668261.1:122672-132346 GCF_000517525.1 Limulus polyphemus
ATCTTCACGTTATGAGGCTAAAACTGTCTTGCACTACCAACTCGTGCCTTCACGTTATGAGGCTAAAACTGTCTTGCACTACAAACTCGTATCTTCACGTTATGAGGCTAAAACTGTCTTGCACTACCAACTCGTGCCTTCACGTTATGAGGCTAAAACTGTCTTGCACTACAAACTCGTACCTTCACGTTATGACATGCGTTGGTAAATGGATACCACTACATTTTCTGAATCATCTAACTAATTATAACGTCAGCAGTCAGTTTTTTATTATAATATCAAATGTCCTACCCAAAAAGCAACGATACAGTGACAAAGAATACATCTTGAACCACTACTTGTAGAGTTTCAAATGAGGCCCTTAGAAATTTAGTCTTACGTAGACTAGTCAATAATACTGCAAGAAAATAGCTCTACAACTTTCCAAAGAGCTCTCAAGAGAATCAGAAAGTGGATTAAAACTAGAGAACTGTCCATATTGGCCCTTTAACGACAGTCATTTAGTTTTTTTCTAAAGCTCGAAACAAGCCAGTTCCTTTGGCCACTCAGTGTTCTCAACAATCAGTAATCCGAGCTTAAACAGTACTTGTACATCCTTATTAATACAATAATAATTCCGTAAAAAGTTCTTGAGGATTATTGAACGTATTTTTATGCCAACTTGATATATTAGCTAATAAGTCATGATTAATGCACGTTTTTTTACAGAAATCGAACAAAGTAATGGAAATAAGTAAAATAAATGGGTGATATTTGTGATTTTTGTGACACAATTCTTTTCCTTATATATATATATATTAATATATTACATGTTGAAATGTTTCTTTTATTCTAGCCGTTACTATAATGGGTTTACTGAATATTTTTTCTGTATTGTTTTTATTACCAGAGGGAAGCATTAATTTCAGTTAAGACAAATCATGGTTTGCATCAAATTTAATTAGTGATGTATTGCACAAACGTTAGAATTTGTTTTCGAAATAGCAAAAAATAACAAGGGGAGATTAATAAGACTTGAAATACTATACACATCAGTATGACAAGTCATGAAACATTATACATATTAAGATGGCAAGTCATGAAACATTATACATATTAGGAAGACAAGCCACGAAATATTATGCATATCAAAATGACAAGTCATGAAACATTATACACATTAAATGATGTTTACACTATTTCATGACTTATCACCTTGATGTGTATAATATTTCATGACTCGCCATCCTGATGTGTACACTATTTCATGATTTGTCGCCCAGACATATATAATATTTCATGACTTGTCATCTTCACCATTGAAAAAATCCTCTTTGAGGTCAACGTCTAGCTCAACAGAACAGTTTAGAGTTGTACTTACCGTTACATGTTCTTCATTATTAATAAGATAGTTCTGTATCGGTATGTCTGCGGACTTACAACGCTAAAATCCGGGTTTTGATACCCGTGGTGGGCAAAGCACAGATAGCCCATTGTGTAGCTTTGTGCTTAATTACAAATAAACAATAAACCTTCTGTATAGCAATCACATGTTGTCAACAGTACCATACTAGCAGTAACTAGCTGGAAGCAGTCATAGGTTGTCAACAGTACCATACTAGCAGTAACTAACTGGTAGCAGTCATATGTTGTCAACAGTACCATACTAGCAGTAACTAGCTGGAAGCAGTCATAGGTTGTCAACAGTAGCATACTAGCAGTAACTAGCTGGTAGCAGTCATATGTTGTCAACAGTACCATATTAGCAGTAACTAGCTGGTAGCAGTCAACAAGTCACAGACACCTACTGTAGAAGAATCCTTGGCACATACCCATATATATACTTTTTACAATAGAGCATCGTCTTCATCAGGACGTACACCTAAAACAAGATCAGTGTCGGCAATGAACTTGCATAATGGACAGAGTTCGTACTGAAAGTATATATACATTTCTGTCGACTTAATTGAGACAGATGCAACATTTGATTGTAATTACTTATTTCAGTGCCCTTAATGGTGAAATAATTAATCTAATGAAAGGATGTTGTCGATGATGATATTATATATTCATACCACAAAGATGTAGTAGTATTCATTGTTGGATGAAAACAGAAGCCGGAAATCGCATGTTATAAAATACGAATGTACCCCTTTAAAATAATGATACCATCCTTAGAGATCGTTGATTGTTATTATAAGACATACCATTAGAACTATTTCATTGGCACCAGGCTTACAGGTAAAGGGTTATCTTATTTTGAAGATGGATTCTTGTTTTGAACAATAGTGTTACAATTATACTAATACATTTTTATCAGAATGCCTTTTTGATTAAGACGAACTCTTGGAATGATGTTATGAATAGCAAAGTTAATAATAACGTTACAAACATCTATCTCAAAATGTCTCTTTTAATTAAAACAAGACTCGATTAGGTGTTTGTTTTTAGAACAAAGCCACATTGCGCTATATGCTGTGTCCACCACAGGGAATCGAACAGCGGACTTTAGCGTAGTAAGTCCGTAAACTTACTGCTGACCCATCGAGGGGACAAAAAAATCTTCCTTCAGACTATATCGACAGCAGAGTTACGTATAAACAATAATGATGCAAACACTTGTTCCAGTATTTCACTTTTCGTTTGAGCCTGGATGACGAATGTTTTCAATAACATTACTTTTAAGCTCTATACAAAAATAGTGACTTCAAAAGGTTTGTTTTAGACAAGTGACTTATACTTTAATTAACATCAACACTTTTCTATTACAAAGATTCCATATGCCAAGATACAGAACTGACAGCCATTGTTATCGACGACGGGTGCCAAGTCATAGAATTGAAAGCTGTTGCTATCGACGACGGTTACCAGGACACAGAACTGAAAGCCATTGTTATCAATGACGAGTGCCAAGACACAGAACTGACAGCCATTGTTATCGACGACGGGTGCCAAGGCAAAATCTGACAGCCATTGTTATCGACGACGGTTGCCAAGTCATAGAATTGAAAGCTGTTGCTATCGGCGACGGTTACCAGGACACAGAACTGAAAGCCATTGTTATCGACGACAGAATTGTGGAGTTAAAAAAACCAAAGTTTTCTATAATATATTTAATTGTCTCATTGGAACATATACAAACTGATAGGAAAGTTTAGCCCCTTTTATCAAGCACCCAATTGATTATAATATTACATTTTAATATTTGTTTTTTATGTCTTGACAGTAAATGACAATTGCCTCTTGATTAACAATGAAACCTGGTGCGCATGCCAAGAAAACGCCACGTAGTCAGGTACTGTAAATGCGATGTACAGTATTATTTGAAATTGACATGTTTACAATACGAAAGTAGATTGTACTAACTACGGATAAAAGTACTTCTGATCAGTCACCAAAGATAAACTAAGATTGCTCCAACGTTACTTAGTCTAGATACCAAATGTTTGGCTATATATATTGTTTAGTTTACGAACGTTTCGCGGTTATACAATGAAGATAGTGACCGAAACGTCAAAAGAGTAACAAAGCGTTCAGTGCGAAGCTGGAATAATTATGAGGACCTACCTGTAGAGGAAACTGTATTTTCTAAGAACTGTACTTGTATGTCGTAAAGTGACAACTCGTCTTCTCTATAGCATATCTAATATCATTAATGTAATTGTTATTCCTTGTTTTCAACTAACACACGACAATTACGCTGGAAGTCTAGGAGCTTAATTCTGTTTTCCAATTCTCCCATCTAGTAGCCTGTGTTTAGAGAGACACCGAAATGACATTAGCGTTCCCAGGATAGCCATTCTGCACACTAATGAGTTTCATCGGGATAGACGGAGTTTTCAAGTCAAACTGTAAGGTTTGTGTTAGGTAGGTATCCTTAAGGCTTCTTTCTACCTTTTGTCCAAATCTAATCTAATCTATATTTAAAAATTAACTTGTAGTAATGTGGACAATACAAAAGTAAATGTTTTGTAGATAACCACATGATATGGTAGAGTGTTGGAGAGATCGAGTAATAGTAAAGGAGAATGGCGTAGTGGAAATATGACACAGTTACACACTGATAAGACGTATGGATTTATTTTTGTCATGAGCAACGTTTTTCATCACATTACTAATTCCAAGATTCAAGTAATACTGAAGTCATAATGTCCATGCATATTACATGGTGTTCGATCATAGCGTTAAACTCTGTAATAACAGTACGTGAAAAAACATGCAACACAGTGTTCGATCATAGCGTTAAACTCTGTAATAACACTACGTAAAGAAAACAAAAGCATGTAATACGGAGTTAGATCATAGCGTTAAACTCTGTAATAAGAGTACGTGAAAAAACCATACAACACAGTGTTCGATCATAGCGTTAAACTCTGTAATAACACTACGTAAAGAAAACAAAAGCATGTAATACGGAGTTAGGTCATTGTTTCAAGTTAATCACAAAGCTACACATGGGGCTATCTGTGCTCTGCCCACCACGGGTATCGAAACCCGATTTCTAGTGTTGTAAGTCCACAGACATACCGCTCTACCACTGGGTGGGGCGAGTTAGATCATAGCGTTAAAGTCTGTAATAACAATATGTGAAGAACCCATATAACACGGCGTTCTATCATAGCGTTAAACTCTGTAATAACTGTAGTAAAAATACACAAAAAAACACGGTGTTAAATGATAACTTTAAATTCCGTAATAGCAGTCCGTTAAAATTCATAGAACATGATGTTTGATGATAGTGTTAATCTGGTCAATAACAGTACGTAACGAACATACATCGTGGTATAGTGTTGAAAATGTACATAACATAGCGTTATAGTCTTTAATAATTTTTTTTGTTTTTAAATATTTATATATTTTAACCATGTTAGTATTTCTTATTCGTTTCACATCTCTAAAACGAGTAACGTGAAAATACTAGGCTATAATAAACAACGATTATTAAGTGTTGAATCTTAATTTTCTTCTACACTATTTATCCATTCTTATGTTAATACAATATATGCACGTATCTTACTATACCTGCGTCAAGTTGCATGAATCCATATTAAACAATTACTTAAAGAAAATTTGCAAGAGAATATATGCACTTGTTTCTCTATACATAAATTATTTCTAGCAGCGTTCTGTAATTCAGCCTTGTGATGTAACTTCTTTAATGCTGCTATTCTATTTTTTTTTTTTTTACTTTTGGGAACATACAGTTTAGTTTAGAAAGCTGCTAATAGATGGCAACCCCTTTAAAAATTATTTGTTTGTTTGTACATATGCGTTAAAGATTTATTTTCTTTTTCACCAAAGGCATTCTTTGTTTGGCCGTATCATAAATTAATTTAGGTTACTAAATGTGAAGTACAACTGACTCAAACTACATAGAAATATGTTTGTTTGTTGAGTTTCGTGCAAAACTAGTCGAGGGCTAACTCTTGTGCTACTCTTTACTAACGAATAATGGAATTGAACGCCTCATATAACGCCCTCACAGCATGTTATGTAACTGGATTCAAACCCAAGACACACAGATTGCATGTTAAGTGCACGAGCCACCAAGCCCTGCCAAACCCATTATATCTTTTTTATCTGACTAATTAACCAGTAATAAAAGTATACTCTGCCTGTACGAAACTGGTTACTTGTAAAACGCTTTAGTGGATTCAAATAGAATGTGATACCCTTTAGTGTGCCGTCTTTGACAATGTTAATTAAACCAGACGTCATACTTTCGTCAACTCACGAACAGGGTGTCGATTAAAAGTATTCACTCATCAGTAACAATCTCTACTACTTGTGGTTTTAAATGACAATAATTAGATTTATTATAAAGTAAAAGGGCCTAGTTGTTAGCGTGCCGCAACGTCAATTCGAGGGTTTAAGGTTAGCATCTTGTTGTCACATAATTGTGCTCCGCATTTACGGATCAGGTGTGCGTTATAAGATTAGAGAATCCTAAGAGTTTTTCGTTGGTATCTGGTACCGTTTTCTCTAATTTATTAGATCAAAATTAAAGCTCATATAGCTGTTGTATATTTGTACACGAACATCCGAAATAACCAGTCAACCAATAATAAAATAACTATAATTATTTAAAGGCAAATTTATACCTACTTTTAAAGAAGCAAATATGTTTATATGTAGCATACTTCAAGATTCTTTTATGAGCGGTAAGTGATAAAAATGTTTCAAGCGAGTACTGTGTCCTTGTTTTCATAAATCACTCAGAAAAGTGGAAACACTGGTGAAATGTGGTGTTTTCTTTAATAAAAGAGTCATGCATGGAACTTCATAACGGTTTTAAATACCCTCGAGCATACCGATTTAACTAAGTAAATGTTATTTCTTGACAGTCTAATATATCAAAGGTCGTTGAATGTATCAACTAAATTACACTTAGTTTAGATGACAAATTATCATCACCAACAAACTTTCGCAAATTGAATTAAACCAACATTTTCCACTGTGTTCAGTTTTGGGGATACAACCTTCTTTAGGAAAGTTTAACTCTTTTAATTGTTGTTGGAAGTAACTGAAAGAAACACTCCTGATGAAGTTATTAGTCCGCAGTAAAACATAAGTCTCTCATAAAACCCATTTATGAATCAACAACACCTGGAAACAACATTGGGAAAATCGTGAGACGATAGCTGTAAATGTAAATATAATTTTTATATTTGGAAGTGTTTTTGTCCCTGACTTTAGCGCATTAAACATAATATTTATATACCGAAATATTTTTTTGCTTCTAACTTCCGCGCTAAATACAAAAGCATATAGAAAATATTATCTCGGAATACGATGCTTAAAATTTTGTAAAATCTCATTCTAAGTTACAATTAAAACGAAATTAATTAATTAACCATTCATGCAACATACACTTCTCAATCTATAACAATAAAAACGAACGGGGTTGCTATCCGTCTGCTTCTGTTTACCCATCTATTTCTTCCTGCTGGAACATCAAATCTGTCTGAATTTCCTAGCAACTTTAAAACGGTAAAGCCTATAAAAGTGAGATAGTATATCAAAAAGTGTCCTCCGTGTAAACTTTTTCATCAATAACAGACTTTTACACAAAATCTCCAATAATGGCTCCAACCTGAAAGTTACTACAATGTTCTTAACCACAAAAATGTTTTGTTTTATCCATATATATATATATTCGTGAACGATTATGCAAACAAGTGCTTTGGCGAACGTCATTTTCTTGATCCACATAACGTCTTTGCATGCATATGTTATTAAGATGGGCTATACGTTTTTAAATTTACATAGTTTGCAACCACGTTTTCTCCCTCAAGTATGTTCCCTAAAATAAATATAGAATAATGGACAAAAAAACAATAAGGCTATGACGAAGAAACAACTAATAATCCCACTAAATAAAATATAAATGACAAGCCTCGAAGGCAACGCATGCGCAGAGTTATATAGTATAGGCACTGACGGATACATTGATTTCCTTCCGTCCAAATTGAGACGGAAATATTGCAGATACCGTACTCGAGATCTATCATAAGGACCCATCTTGGTCAGATTATCATGATCGGTTGTTATTAATGCCTTATATATAAAGAGAAAGGCCATGTGTAAGCAACTATTGTATTTTTAAGCCACATTATATCTCTTCAAATAGTTTCAAATACTTCCATTACGTTAATAAGAAAATGATATTTAACTACTATGCGACAACAGGATGTAAAGTTTTTACGACATAACTAGCATTTACGGAAATATTATGTGTGCCAACTAACAACCAGCCTCAATAATGATACTTACTGCGTGGAAATCTGTAACCTTCTATACTGATAATTATATAGAGTTAACTAAACACAAACCTTTTCACTTAAAAGGTTTTTTAATACATCCAATCTGTAGAACTATTTAAAGAAATCAATTTTCCGCCATCTGCATTTGTTATTTTCGGCTTGAATATTTAACGTTATTATTAGGGCATAGCTGTATTGACAATAGCTGTGCAACTAGGCATGATTCCTCAGTTTACCCAAAGTATTTTTAATTGTATACATATTGTTGAAAACATTCTTAAGAGAAGCCTTCATTGAGGTTCTCCATCACATCTAGATGAAATTGTTATAAATTTTTGTTTTAATTTTTTTTGACCAAATCTCTAAGAATTAGGGATTCTATATGATATTTTCAAATACTTTCTGTTATGAATTATTTGAAATGTCAGAACAGAGGATTGTGCGTTATATATATATATATAAAATGAGTTAATGAAATGAGATTTTCTAATAAATAAATAAATATTACAATCATACCAAAACTTACTGTTTATATCTTTTGTCACAACTTTCTATTTCTTCAAGACATACGACGAAACTGGAAAAGTGGATTTTTTTTTATGTTGAAATGAGAGCGTTAGTTTAATGCATAGGTTTTCGATACTCAGATGCATCATATATTGATATTTGTTTTGAGCTGACAAGATCATAAAATAACTTATAATTCTAATTTAAATTTAAATAACGCATTGCATACGTTACAAACTGTATAACCACTAAATGTTAAAATGACGTGGATATTTGGTGCCGTAAGAAACTACGCGTGTCTTAGAGGGCGCTGATGTTTCTTGTACCCCTGCTGTTTATCAGTTATTTATAGATTTGTTTGAGGAGTTACTTAAAAATCCTATATTCTCTTTGACAGTAAAGGGGGTTTGTGCCTCTTTATTCTATTCTTCAACAATCGCTACAATCTTAGATAATCGTTGGGAGTTTTGTCCCCTTCCACTGTTTATAGGGGATAACCAAATACAGTGTCTTTCGATTCCACAATACCTCGTGTCTCCCCAACTCCCACCGTTTCTAAGGGATTACAAAATGTGAGACCCTAGAAACAACGGCAAAGTAGCAGACAGGAAGTAATATGGAATCATAAATTACTGTAGCTGGAGTGCCCTTAGAAACTGAGGGGGAGAGACAGAAAGAATGCATTAATGAATCTAAAGGTAGTGTATAATACACTACCTTTAGGTTTTTGTAAGGGATCACCAATCGCAATATCTTTAGATTCCATAATACTCCATGTTTGCCCCTCCCCTACTGTTTCTAAGAGTTTTATAGAATACAATACCTTTCGATTCCAGAATTTATCGTGTCTATACCCTCCATCTGCCTTTTTTCAAGGGCTCGCCAACTAGAGAATCTATAATACACCGTGTCTCTATACTATTGTATTTAAATAAACTAGGTTATTCCTACTGTTACTATCGCCACTACTTTAGTATAGTACGTGAAATACTAGTTTATCAATTATAAAGTAGTTTTTATAGGTAAAATATAACACAATAAACGTGGTTAGTAAATACTACCCTACAATAACATATTGTTTTAACAAATGGCAATGATTTTTCGCTCTTTATAAAGTCATTAGTTAACACTAAGATCCGGAATCTTCTGCTGGCAGAATAAGGTCTGGCCTAGCATGGCGTGGTGGTTAAGGTGCTCGACTCGCAATCTGAGTGTTGTTGGTTCGGTTCGAATCTCCGTCGCACCGAACATGATCGCCCTTTCAGCCGTAGGGTGTTATAATGTGAGTGACAATCAATCCCATTATTCGTTGTTAAAAGAGTAGCCCTAGAGTTTGCGGTAGGTGATGTTGAGAAGCTGTCTTCCGTCTACTTTATCACTGCTAAATTAGGGACGGCTAGTGTTGATAAACCTCGTGATATTTTG
>NW_013668261.1:133295-139536 GCF_000517525.1 Limulus polyphemus
TTGCACGAAATTCAAACCCAAGCCAATAAGGCCTGTTGTAGTCTTGTATACTAACATGCGTAGAAACCACGAGCTAGTTGCTGTAAACAACGTAGGTGCTTTCTAAACTTGATGCGATTGCCAAAATTCACACAATTTAATATTAGTGAATTTTAAAAATGCCTGATATATAATGCCTTCGTGAGAATGGAAAACGTTCCAGGGCATGAACTAAATCAATAGTTTCCAATAGTTTTATGCCGCGAACCCCCTAGTCGGACCTTTGAGACAGCAGCGCGTACCCTGACGCATATAATTTCTCTAACAAATTTAAGAGTGGTTTATAATAATAAAAATGTAAATCAAAAGAAATAAATCAAGGGTGAGTCAACAATATGCGAATGTTGAGTGCTGGCTTGTGAAAGACGCTGGTAACTCACCGAGACTGCTGTCCAATCTTGAGGCACGTGATTTATTTTCTTTTTAATGTTATTCCAAGGTTCTCGTTTACCTCCTGATCGTATTCGCGTACCAAAGTTGGAAACCACCAGAATAGAGTAGAGCGTGCCCTTACTGTGAAATTGAGATATCATGGTTCGAGTCCTGTTGCTACAAAAACGCGCTCCGTACTTCAGGGCCATGGCGACACTATAAGATTGAGGGTCAAATCCCATTATTCCATCGAACAATAGTAGTCCAAGGGCTGGTAGTAGATAAAAAATATTTATTTATTTTTCTGTAGGAAACAGAAAACCATAAGAAACACAACTTGGTTTGTATCTGTCTACGTCTGTAGCAAGAACCTGCGTGTTATATGTCCATCTGAGTCTATTTATGTACCTATCAGTGTGCTTACTTGTGTGTCTAGCTATGTGTCCATGTACGCATCTGTGTATCTAATGTATTATCTGTGTGTCTATCTGCGTGCTTACCTGAGTGTCTAGCTATGTGTCCATCTACATGTCTTGGTGTATACCCGTGTGTCTTGGTGTCTATCTGTGTGTCAATCCATGTCTTTTTCCCATTTCCTTTGAGTTTATATATCAACAAAGGTACGTTCACCAGAAATTGCGTATCTCATTCGCTCTCTGTAATATCTATCTGTTTTTATGTTCTTCTATCGTAATCTGTCTTTCTGTCTATACATTCGCAAGCAAGTTCGTTGAATAGAAATTGCTATTCTTCAGCTTCTGAGACAACATATATATAATGTCCTTGAGTGTGGTGACACGTGTATACAGTCTGCTTGCCGTAGCCGATTAATCTTGGGAGACAAGAAGAACCGTTCTTAAAGGTTTTTCTATTCGGGTGTTTTCGTTACAAGCCTATCTGCACAGTGATATACGTAAATCGTTATTTTAGAAGGATTCCATATAGATAATAGCCTGTAGTCATTTGTATTTAATAATACAATCACGTTTTCCTTATGTAAAATAACTATTGCTATGGTCACTAAAGCTACCAATCACGAAGCACCTACACCAGGATCAAACATCACTAAGGGTTATTATAATCTTTCCAAATCCGGCAAGAATTCTCACTATGGCAACACAAACGCTTGTATTGAAAGTATTCTCCTTTTGAATTTTACACAATAGGTTTATGCTGTTTAAAAAAGGCAATTTATCAAACAGTCAGCGGTGTAGTAACCTGCCCATTCTTGTCATCATTCATAGCGAGTAGAATGTTCTAAATATAAGTAGTTCTTCTCACATTTTTTTGTGCTCGATGTTGAAACATGGCGAGCAGAAGGTATAAATAATTTGATACTTTACTGCAGTGTACTTTGTGGTGTGGGCCATAAAGGTTGAGTTTATTTCTTTCATTCATTTATTTACTCAAACATTAAATTTCTAAGATTATAAGTGTTATTACTCTTCATTGTCATAATTGGTGTAAAGTTTTAAAGAAAGACGCTAGTTTTGTACGTAACGCTGTATAAGATTGAAAACAATAACATCAACCTCATTTCGCTGGTGATACTTTTTGTTAGCACTAGTAACTAGCTCCTACACAAACCGCCTGGCATGGCCAGGTGGTTAGGGCATTAGACTCGCAATCTGCTCGCCCTTTCAGCCGGCGTTATATTGGTCCTTTGGGGAGGGGACAGCGGTAAGTCTGCGAACTTAAAACCTGAAAATCCTGGGTTCGATTCCTCGCAGTGGACATACCAGATAATCCAATGTGGCTTTGCTCTAAAACAAACAAACAAAAGCGTTATAATATGACGGTCTAACCCACTATTCGTTGATAAAAGAGTAGCCCAAGAATTTCCAGCTAGCCTATCATAACTAAATTAGGGTCGGCCAGCGCAGATATCCCTCGAGTAGATATGCGCGAAATCGATAAACAAACAAACAAACCTTCACAAAGCCCTCTAGCCCTTCATTGCTAGATAAGTAAGTTTTTTTTTCTTTTTGGAAGAAGTGGTATTTTTGTCTATTACACAGTATTATTGTTCTATAGATAAGTTAGTGATTTTATTATTATTTTTAGTATTTATGAAAGTTATATTTTTTTTATTTAGTTTCAAAAGCAAAATTTTGAAGAGAGAGAAAATCCAACAGTAATGGGTAAAATATGAGTGGACTTTAAATCTTTCAAATGCAATGTTTCCGTATTGAACTATTACGTGAAAGCACGTTTCACTGCGACATACAGACTTGATCCCAGCTCTATAAAAGTTTTTGATAACTTGGTCGATGAGCCTCATCGGCACGCATCTTTCCCAAGTTGTCATCTTTGTCAAACCTGCACATCATCCGATGCAGAAGAAAGAGAAAAGCCAGACTAATACACAAGTCCATTTTCGAATGTTTTCCACCTATGCCATTTAAGTATCTCAGAACACTAGTTAACCCATGTGCACGCTATGTTTGTTATCACCAAACTTTTCAGAAGAGATCATAGATATATGTGTGTATGAGGATAAAGGGTCAGACCGTTTCAAATATAAAGCTGTTTGTGTTAGTATTAAAACGAAATGGACTTCTCTAGCCTAAGTCTGCTGAGACTCTTCAACACAAGTATCACTGCTACAATCTATAGAACTTAGAGGGTAGAAACCTGAACGTAGTTACAAATTTTTTTTATAAACCTACAAAGTTTTTGAAACAGATTCAACAAAACCAAACATCTGCAATTTCCTTGTTACGTGTATCTTGGTGTTTTTATCACTATATAGAAAATACAGACCATGTTCCTTCCAGTTTGGTTACTTCTAATATGTTTAAGTAGTGTTTTATTCACATTCCCATCTCGAAACGCTCTGTAACTGACAAGAAATAAAGATGGCTGTCTTGACACATGAAGTCAAGATTACGAGTTTATATTCAGATACATTAATATTCGTCAGGTAGTTACAAGTACTTAGTTACAAGTTACTGGAACGTAGGTTCCAGAAATGTAGTGTAGAGTAATATTTTGAATACTGGCAGAAAGATAAATAAATACCATAAATAAAGCAGCATCTTTATTTGCTATATTATACATATACTTACTATACTGCTTCTGTACTCCTTATAACCTCGACTGGCTCCTGGAGCAGGCAGAAAACTTTTTTTTTTCACACAAGACAAAGACAATACCAAAAATAATAAAATAACACACTGTTAAAATGAGACTAGGGTCCTAGTGCAGTATCCCACAATCCTTGGATTACCTATATCAACAATAATTGCGAATAAACTTATTCAAGGGAGAGAACTCCCAACAGATACTGTTTTGTACAAGTATCTGTATCATCCCTAGAAAAAGTTTATATGGAAAAGTCGTCGTAATATGTAACCTTTAACTCAGATATGAATGTAATGTATCTTTAGATCTTCCTGTTTATCCGAAGGCATTGACCACATATAGAACATCTACATGAAAATTTAGAAACATTTCCCGATTAAGTCTGAATTAAGATAATTGTAGAAGAGTAAAGTACGATTATATTAATATCACTACACGCGCAATCTAAGTTTTATGTTTTCAAGTAAAATAACGTTTTGTATGAGGATTTATGGGTACTAAGATAAATTAACAACTTTCGTGAGTAAATGAGATATTTTGGGGTATTTAATTACGCTAAGGACTTATAAACAGGTACTAAAATAACTCGTTTAAAAGAGCAACAAAATTATAAGAATATTCAAGTAGTCGTCACTTTTCGGTAAAATCCTATCTCAGTAGATAATGCACTTGGTTTGCGTCGAAATTATTTATATTAAAGCATATACGATGAGTGATTCAGATACGCGAAATGCTTATTTTCTGTTCAAAGAAACAAAAGTGCAACATGAGTTTAATCGTATTTCGTAAAGAAGGAAAATAATATGTCAATTTATAGGCATACAGGTTTAACAGCTTAGGAGTATACCGCAACTCATATCAACCATGATAATGACGTTAAAGTATTAAAAGCAAAATATACGAGGTATCAAAAGCATGAAATTAAAATGATACGTAGGGCTACATCATAGTTATGGGATAAACATGGCAGCAAATAAGTCGTTTAGTTTTATAATTTCATGCAAAGCTACACAAGGGCTAATTGGTCATAGACATTCTTAAACTTGAACTAGTAACTAGAGGGTAGAGAGATAATAATATCCAATGGCAACTCTTGAGTTATTCTCGTCTGGTCGAATTATAATATTTGACCATTTCCCTTATACTACATCCAAGGCCCTAAAGCGCGGAGCACATTTTTGTAACAGAAGGTCGCGAGCCATGAATCCTCGGATACACAGTCCAGGTACACTAACTTCTTGGTCACGCCTAGTCCATCTTTACTTTAATTTAAAAAACTAGGATTTTAAGCATGCTCTTCTTTAAAATCGTCTGTTTGATTTTCAGTTTCTGTCGTGTTAGTTGTAGTCTTATAGTGGTAAGTCTGAGGGCAATAATCGAAACGGTCAAATTCCACTATTCGATTAAATAAGAGTAACTCAAGAGATGGTTGTTAGTGCCGTTGATAAGTTGCTTTCCCTCTAATCTGTCAGTTTAAAATTAGGGACAGCTATGCGCAGATTGCATTTTGTGTACATCTTTGAGAAATTTCTTATTGTTTATTTCTTTGTGTTTAGTATAACAGTTGATTTATATTCAGTAATAACGTTAATGTAGGATAATCGGTCTACTAATTGGGCAGTGCCAGATATAGAGGGTGTGAAACCCATGCATTTTCATGGAGGGCTTCGAGCCCCAAAAAGGGGGGGCTCAATTTTGAATCACCCTAAAAAGGGGCCTCCAGCATCGCATTATTATATGGGGGGGGTCTCAAAGGGTAAAAATCTGGCCCTACTTTGAATTGTCAATAAATTGCACATCTTTCAAAAAAGAACGGTTTTAACCTTCTTAATCTCTCGTCCTATTAAAGCAATCAAGATATAAATACTTTACAAGTGGAGGTGTACAGGTGCTTGTCTGGTGAAATAGAAACAAAGCACTGGTCTTCAAACGTATGTGTGTTTCCTTTTCAGTTGCAATGTAGAATTGAGTCTCTACTACAATCGGCCAAATATATGTTTTACCTTATGTTCTCTGTTGAGTTATTTTTCATCTTCATTCTGACAGAAATAAACGTCACACATTTGTTGAGAATAACAGTCTTGCTATATTTCACGTTTATATCTGACGGTAGTGTAACAACACGTGTACATGATGTGTATCATGTGAGCTATTCAAGTTTGGTTGTGCTTACATTTCCTAATTTCCCATTGCATTATAGTAGCATCAGACTATCTTATACTTCCTACCGCATTATAGTAGGATTAGTTTATTTTAAAAACTCATAATATGAATTATATAAGCTATAGTTATGTCAGTGGCTTTATGAAATTGACGACATTTATAATATAACTCTTGTAAAAGCAATTCTCTCTCTGGAGGCAAATGTTCTTTAATATGTTATGCATCAACCAATTACAAATTTTAAGTATATTATTTATCAAGTTCTATGATTAAGAATGGTGATTAAATTTCGGACTACAGCCAAAAACTAACGAAACACGAAAGAAAATATATTTATGCATTTCACTCACTTTCTCACAAAGTAACCATAAAAAGGAAAAAAAAACATGGTGGAACAATTGAATTGGGTACTGATGAGGACAGTCTAAAATCTGTCGTCAAGTGGTCACGAAAAGGAGTAAACTATGATGGAACAACTGAATTGGGTACTGATGCAGACAGTCTAAAATATGTCGTCAAGTGGTCACGAAAAGGAGTAAACTATGATGGAACAACTGAATTGGGTACTGATGCAGACAGTCTA
>NW_013668261.1:139546-159112 GCF_000517525.1 Limulus polyphemus
AGACAGTCTGAAATCTGTCGTCAAGTGGTCACGAAAAGGAGCAGACCAGGAGGAAACAATTGAATTGGGTACTGATGCAGACAGTCTGAAATCTGTCGTCAAGTGGTCACGAAAAGGAGCAGACCAGGAGGAAACAATTGAATTGGGTACTGATGCAGACAGTCTAAAATCTGTCGTCAAGTGGTCACAAAAAGGAGCAGACCATGATGGAACAACTGAATTTGGTACTGATGCAGACAGTCTGAAATCTGTCGTCAAGTGGTCACGAAAAGGAGCAGACCAGGAGGGAACAACTGAATTGGGTACTGATGCAGACAGTCTAAAATCTCTCGTCAAGTGGTCACGAAAAGGAGCAGACCATGATAGAACAACTGAATTGAGTAGTGATGCAGACAGTTCAAAATATGTTGCCAAGTGATCATGAAAAGGAGATCATAATGAAACAGCTGAATTGAGTTGTGATGGAGACAGTCTCGGAAAGAAATATGTTGTTTCGAACAACAACTAAAGTAATATTGGTTGCAACCTTATAAAATGTTGTCTTATTTGTTTTCTATTCAACCATGCCATGTGCTGCCTTTGGAACTACTTTCTCTAGCGACGACTAGTTCAATGATCATTGTTAAGCCTAGAAATCACAATTTTTGTGTAACAAGTTTCCTAGAAGGATGACAAAGTCAACCTTACAACACACTTTTTGTGGATCTTACACTGTACGTGGTCGTCAAAATTCAAAAGCATGTTTAAGCATACCAATTTCACCAAAACCAAATACATCTGTAGGCGAGTGACCTGACTGGTAACTTCTATAGTGGGATAGGCCTAATTCTGGTTCATGCAGCCACCATTCCGAAGGAACCGTGAATTATGAGATTCTGCTTGTAGGTTTCATCAACTTCAGATTCTTTCTTATTATTTTGACAGTAGTAAATCAGAAAATATGGATAGCTTAACTGAAATATATTTTTGGGTCGGAAGAGTGTCTTTCATAACCATAGTCTTTACTTTTTGAATCACTGAGCTAGCTTGAGAGTAGAAATCTTGTCCTTGAAACTCGGCACTCACTTCGGTGAGCTAGCTTCACAGTAGAAATCTTGTCCTTGAAACTCGGCACTCACTTCGTTGAGCTAGCTTCACAGTAGAAATCTTGTCCTTGAAACTCGGCACTAACTTCGGTGAGTTAGCTTCACAGTAGAAATCTTGTCCTTGAAACTCGGCACTCACTTCGGTGAGCTAGCTTCACAGTAGAAATCTTGTCCTTGAAACTCGGCACTAACTTCGGTGAGCTAACTTCACAGTAGAAATCTTGTCCTTGAAAATCGGCACTCACTCCGTTCAGCTAGCTTGAAAGTAGAAATCTTGTCCTTGAAACTCGGCACTCACTTCAGTAAACGTATATCGAAATTTATTAGTCACATGTAAAGATGCATATTCCGCAAAAATTATTTTTACATCGTAAGTATTTACTATAAGTTGTAAGGAACAACAGCAGCTTCTGGAAACAGTGTCGTTAATACTTACCAGATGATATTTCTAACGAGCTATCAGAGAAGCTTTTTTTAATTATTTTTGGAGAGTTGATCAAAGTCCTGACTCAAAAATGTTAAAGTTAACTTCATTAAGAAAGTATCATCATATAATAAACCTTATTTACAACAAAAATCAGTTTTCTTCAACAATTTATATAAAAATTGAGAACCTCAAGGAATTGGACTGCAGCTTAAAATAATTAGTAAGATTACGTTACAATAAATCTGGACTTGGTGATGTTTCTTGTGTTATACAACATATACTTCAATT
Source organism: Limulus polyphemus (assembly GCF_000517525.1). NCBI lineage: Eukaryota > Metazoa > Arthropoda > Merostomata > Xiphosura > Limulidae > Limulus > Limulus polyphemus. The sequence continues at coordinate 141,347 of NW_013668261.1, forward strand.
TTTCAAGATTTAATCTTGATTTCTGTTGTTCTACTTATTTCTTTTCATCTAGTTATAACTCTGTTTTATAGTTTTCTTAAACTTGTTAAATAAAAAGAATTTGGGAAATTTCATTATAAATCACCGTTGTCAAAAACAAAACCGAAGTTGAAATTGGCAACTTGCAGCTTTTAGAAACAAAATTACTTTGAAAAAAAATCTTTATTTAATGATCTTCACACAACAGCAGCGCCGGCCACAGCAGGTAAAAAAAGTACTTTTTATTTTCTCACAGAATGCCAATATAAATATTTTCCAATAATTATTTTCATTTTTCTTCGATAGCCATAAGAAAATAATAGAAAATTTATTAGATGAATGTGTTCTTGCACGTGACATTCTTAACGAGTTTTAAGCATTATGAAATGAAGATTGTTTGTGTTAGAACAAAACCGCATTCAGCTGTACCAACTCAGGAGAATCGAACCTCGGATTTTAACATTGTAAGTTCTTAAACTTATCGCTGTCCCACCTAAGGGACTTATGAAAGAAAACAAATATATTCTAAGTGATGTTGTTAATGAGGAAATATATAAAGGTCTATAAAGAAATCATATAAAAATAGAAAAATTAGATTTATATAAAAGTTAGGAGACGGTTCGAATGGGTAAAGAAGAAAACGTATTTTCCAAAAAGTGGGTTCCTCGTTATCAAAATAACTAAGGAAGTATAACATCATTTAATAGAAACGAAGTAAAAAAAACAAAAAATCATTAAACTAGTAATCGTGCACAAGAACTGGCTGAACAGTGGGTAAGAAAGACGACGAGTAAAGAACTTGATGTAATGGAATTAGAAGAAGAGGGGTAATACAAAGACGTGTTAAGAAACTAGCCATAAATAGGATAAATACAGAGACTTGTAAGGGAAATATGTCAAGAGAAAGTCAGTAAGAAGACGCACAACAAAAGTATGTGAACAGATGGTATTCTTTGAATATTTGTAACAGAACAATAGTTTAAAGAAGTTGAGAATGAGACATCTAATGGACGTAACTGAAGAGACAAAAGTATGAGATAATGTAAAAGTACTAGCTGACGAGTGGATAAGGATGTAAAAGTATACAAACTTGCTGAAGAGACAGCAGCTAAAAAGGCAAGTGACAGAAATATCCGAAGAAAAGACAATTAGAAATACAAATAAATGAAGTAGCTATGTGAAGAAAGTTTCAGTTATAAGATTAGCAAACTTAATTGTACCAACTCTTCTCTACGTTTAACTATTACGATATTTCAAAAGCCTAGAACACTTTGTTGCATTATAGCCTTAATTGTACCAACTATAACTGTATGCCTTCTTCCATACTTTTATCTATGACTAGTATAAAAGCCCGTCAAAATTTACGGGACACTATTGTTGAATGATTAACGAAAATTTTAAAATTGAAATAAAATAAATTTGTCTGTACCTCCAAGGTGCACCTACTCTTCACTTGTTTCATCAGTCTCGAAGTAATACTTTAAACCTCACATTTTTAGTAAAAACTACGCAGAAAAATGAAATGTTACCGTGAATACAACTTACAAGTACGTGTGCACTCTGAAAGAGACTTAGATGGCACTACTGAATCTTTTCACTGTATTCTATGTCAGGAAATAGAAAACATAGTGCGGACATTCCGACACAAATTTTCAACTCTTTCGACTGTAGAAAGGATAAAAATATTTGGTAGTCATGAACGTTTATTTTTCTTAATCTTTTAAGCCAAGTAGATAATATATGTGTTAAAATACCAAAATAATATTTATTAATTAACATTTATTCACCGCTTAACTTTTTAAACACTAAATCTATAACGTTAGTAATAGTAGGCTTATATGTAGTCTAATCTAAGCATTAGGCCTAATACATAAACGTAACGTAAGGCTTAGCTGAAACCATTATATGGTAAATTATATTTTGCTTTTGGCTACAACTCAATCTCATAAAACTTCTGAATTAAACTATTTTGCTGTTATATCACCGAAGTTATCAAAAAAATAAAGAATAAAATAACAAACCTTTTTAATAAGTCAACATGTATATTGAGCATTCAACGTAAACACTATAGTTGCCCTACGAACAATCAGGTGATAGTTTGTTGCTAAGCCACGATGTATGATTTGTTTTTTTCTTCATGCAAAAATCGGCAAATTATAAATTTATGTTATCAGGAAATATTGATTAAGTTGTTACGTGTGATAGAATTGCACCTAGGCCTGTCTAGAAGCCTAAGTAATATTTTAAATCTAGATATCTTTTATTTTTTGCAGTTATCAACATTTTCAATACGTAAAACAAGCAACCAAACTTTTCTATTGTTTAACAGTAGTATGTCATCATGATTTAAAGCTTCAAAAGATTTTCATCAGTACATACTCAACCGCCCTATCTCGACGGGTCACATGTCATTGTGTTTGTTGATTTGCATTCAAAATGTTATTGAACTACTATTTTCATAAATCTGCACCAATATGTTTGGTATCAAATTGTATATTATAAATCAAATTTTAATATTATACGTTAGTTGATTTCTTAATTTAAAAGTAAATATTAAAAAACATAGCTAAATATCGATTTTTGTTTGTCACGTGGTATGTTGAATACAGCACTGGTTTACATTAGATGTTTGTGATATCAAAATTCAAAATATACAGTTTCGTACGAATTAGGAACTCAAACTACCGATATTGACAAGCTAGAATATCAAATAAGAACGCCTTACCTTTTCTATTTGCTAAGATATCGCTACTGTACTGTACACAGTGCCCCTCCCCCTCGCCCACGTCTTTGAATTTTGAAAACGGTTCCTTATATACACTTACTTCTATATATGGCATGAATAACCAATCAAAAGCTCAGAATGTCCCTCTAGTTTTTTTTCTCAGCCATTTTGACATGTTATTGTGCTAATTTCATTCTTTTTAAACAAGAGTTCAAATATGAGGTAAGTCAATAAGTAGAGTTGTTTAAACATTTGTATAACAACGAGTAAAAGTTTGGAATGGCCAATTCTTTCATTGGGGTGTGTGTGTCTGTGAGACAGACTAGTTTCGGAGAATTCCACTCCGTAAATACACCAGTTTGATAAGGTATCGATATAGTAATTTATGATTTTTTGGTTATTTAAAATGTATATATAAAACGTAAAAAGAAATTCCTCTATGTAGGAAATTTCATAAGGTTTAGCAACCTACGACAAGCGGCAAACGAGTACAAAGGTCGTAACTAGAAGAGATAATTGTTTGCTTTACTTTGTTATTTATCTGTTCTATGTTTTAAGAAAAACACGTTTAAGAACTTATTTGTAAATAGTAATAATGTATAATAGTTGAAAGTGACTGTATTTTACAAAATACTAGTCTACTAAAACACAGCCAAAACAGTGTTTTGAGTTTAGGTTAAAGATTAAAGGTCAGTATATTATTGAATACGGTAACACGAGTGCACGTGCGCCGCGTCATTGTAACTTTTGTATTGTTAGCCAGGCACGGCTTGAAAGTTAATATAATAAAAATAATAAATATATGTATATAAATGTATATTTTCGTGGTTACGAGCTAGGTGGATTCCAACCCAGTCCGTAATTTATGGGTTAATTATTGTTACGTAACCGTTTAGACTCAAACATCATAGTTTAAATGTTTTATAATCATATACTAATGCAAATCAAACGTTCTCAATAATCTTATAGCAGGTCACTCTCGAAGTCTGATTCTCTATACTCTTTCAACTTTAAAAAACTTTTATATTGTTCATTCTTAAAATTATTGAGGTTTCATCATTCAGTAGCAAAAATGTACCGCAGCCGAGAATCGAGGATCGTCAATCTTCGTGTTTTCTTCTTCTTAACTGCTTTATCGTAAGGTCCTTATAGTTGTTCAAACTCCTGTACCTCACGATATAGTGAATAACAGTGTGTGACGTGCTCAAATGCAGGTTTTAATAATGTATTCTTAACATTTTAAAACAAACTGATAAGTAAGTGAAGAAAGAACTCCATAGGATATTTGCATGCGAATGTGGACTGGTTAAGTAAGTTAATGCGTTCTGTGGAATGTAAATATACTTTACTAATCATTTTGTACAACAGAATATTAAAAACTTATCAAAGTTTTTAAAAAAGGTTTGACGTTAGGTCGTAGAACAACATTATAAGTTTATTTATCGATTGTATTAAGTACAGTAAAGTTTAGTCCTAACTAAACTAAAGTAAAAATAAAAAAAAACGTACACAGGTTACAATGTTAATTTATCTCTTTATCGAACTTAGGCCTAACATAAGTTAAAGTTTTATGAAGTACGGGCTATATACAAGTGGATTTACACATTTCGTTGTCTACGATTACAATTCGTTTGTATTGTGCTAGAAATGTTATATTTAAAGAAGTACTGTTACGATAAAGATACTAATTTGGCCGGAAATGTTTTGCGGGTCTCTACTAGTATTTATTAAAGGGGTGTGGATGACAAAAGTTTGGGAAACGCTGGCTTAGATAATTAGAAATAACACATTGCATCAATGTTAACACTGTGGTAATTCTAAAATGTCTCTCACACAAACATTAATATTCCCATGATATCACTTAGGTTTATGGTGAATCAACATTTATTGTTTGCGAAATAATAAATTAATCTAACTGAATGGGACATCAAGATTTTCGCCATTAAAAGACATTTCATTAAATAGATTCAGATTTTTTACTTTAACTTCTGTAATATGTAATTTAAGAAATACACAGTTATTCTGTTATGACAAATTTTAATTTATATCTGCCCCAAGTGGCACAGCGGTATATCTGCGGACTTACAACACTAGAAAGCGGTTTTCGATACCCGTGGTGGGCAGAGCACACATAGCCCATTGTATAGCTTTGTGCGTAATTACAAACAAACAATTTACATCATTATTTTCGGCTAATTATCTCCATTTTATATTGATAACTGCAGTATTTTCAAATAAATGTTAGTTATAGTTGTTGAACTACAGTGATTCAGTGTAAAATGTTTCACACAATATACAACTTTCGAATACTTGAAAGCTTTATTGATTCTCAGACTTTCTAATTTTATATTAATCGTCTCGCATTTCGAAACAAGCCACTCTTCGTTATTTAATAAAAAGATATGTATTGATATCTATGGACATACAGGGGAGGAAAAATGCCTTTAATCATCACAAGGACGAGTTCATGCTCGAGAGAAGAGAGAACTTTATGTATATAACTTATGCTGACGTTGTTCACAAAAAGATTACTTCAGTATGTTTCAGTTTTTGTTGCTCATAACATAAGTTAGTTATTAAAATCTAGAAAGGTACCTTAATCATGCTACATATGAGGCTATTTTAGACACTTACGAAAAAAGGAAACAAAATACACCGTATTTTCCTTTGTATAAGTCGTTGTTTTTATCCCAAATAATTTTATGTGCGACTTATTTATGACTTTTTTTTTATGGTGCAGTGATTGTTCATATTAATTTCTTTAGTCATCACCATTTTCATAATAGAAATAAAAAAGAAAATAACATTGAATGTTTATTACAATAACAATTATATTTAAACAGGTAACAGATAAGACGATCGTATCCACTGTTACAGTTACCGTGTTATCAGCACTAGAAATTTAACTGTACTACTTCAAAAAAGACCAAAATCGAAAGTTAAACAACAACAAGATTAAATATATCAATACATGTATAAAAAAGGACAAAAATACATGTAGTATAGCAGTCGGACGATGTTTTTAAGATCGCAGAGGTGCGATCTCTATAGAGATGCGACTTATGTGTGTAGAAAAACTAAAAAAACAATCCCTAAAAATCAGCCCTGTGACTAACATAAAGGTGCGACTTATAATAAGGAAAATACGGTAATCATGGGAAAGAAATTATCTACATTTGATTAATTATTTAATGGATAATTAGGGTTAGCCACATATGTTTATCTTTAACACACTAGGATATCTCAAGCAAATATTCTGTATGCTTGAGGGAAGACCTTAGCACTTTCCGAGCAAATATTCTGTATGCTTGAGGGAAGAGCTTAGCACCTGCCGAGCAAATATTCTGTATGCTTGAGGGAAGAGCTTAGCATCTTTCGGGAAGAAAGCCTCGCATCCTCCAGGAGGAGTCCTGCATCCTCCGGGAAGAGCCTCTCATCCTACGATGCTGACCAGTTCTATCTAGAACTGCTGCACCAAATTCGTTCCTCGTCCAGCTGTGCTTCTAATACGTTATACACTAGATAACCACGCCTATACACTCCATACACTTATAAACACATTTCTGTGAAATTCTTCTTTTTCGTACATTAATCAAAGCCGTTTTGTTGATCCACCACCTTTGAAGTTTTCTTCTACAATGTATGTGTGTGAATGAATAAATGAAATTTTGAATATCAATTTTTTTCAAGGATAACTAAATAAAAACTAATATTCCATTCTGTGTCGAGATCAATATCTTGAAAAACGAACAGCTTTATAAAAATTATCTTTCTTGTCCTCTCCGGCTGCTCTTACCCTGTCTCTCTGAAAGGCGTTAATACATTCATACCAATAAAATATGCAGGCACATATAGATCCCTGCAGGACATATATCCCTACAGACGAGTTAGTCGGTGGCCGAGCGCCGTATCTTTTAATCAATCACTCTCATTATAAACGGCTAGATCCAAAAACTTTAACTTTCTACAGTTGCTATGTTTATTAAACCCGTTAGGATATGAAGCACGTTTTCTTCTACAGCTGTTTCTCGGCTGCTGTAAAAGTAGCGTCGATTTCAATTTCAACTAAACTACGAAAGAAACCCGGCAACAGTATAGCTCGAAATTAAGTGGCACAACTTTCAGAAAATCTATATGAAGTGAAAAGAAGAGTTAAGTTATTGAACACAGTTTGCTGTTGTTTGAGCTCTGGCGTAAAAGCGATAATTCAGATACTAATTTAACAATTCAGTTAATAATTCACTAACATGTTAAACACGCCCGTAGCCTGAATAGTTTTCATTTTTGCATGCACAAGTAGAATTTTCTATACTTATACTTGACAAAGAAGGATATTTATTGATCTTGCTAAGATGAAAGCAATGAGAGATTGATCACAACCTAAACCTAATAAATATGTTCCAATTTTTCTCAGCTTTACGTAACACTATTGATGCTCTTTGTTTAAATTTCTAACACAGTTAAACCATTTTCTGCTTTTACGTTTCAGATGAACTGAGTACTGTGAATAACAGTTCCAGTTACTGAAATGTGTTTTAATTAGTGCTACAGTTTTAGCTCACTCAAAGTCAAACTCTCCTTTTACAATGCATATAGACACCAGTGACACTGGAATGGGAGCAATGTTACAGTAGGCTCAAGGCTGCTACTCAATGTCATTATTGCATAACAAAGAAATAAGTAGGCTAAGCGTCACTCAAATGGTCAGTGAGAACTAAAGTGCTGAAACATACGGCTGTATGTTATATAACAACATTGCATGAGCACAGTTTTCGTCTACGAGTCTGATTGAGAACAGTAACATTAAAATGTGGATAGAATTTCTGGCCAATCAGTAACACCATGCCTATTTGTAAAATACCCCAATTCAGAACAAATTCCTCCTTCAAAAGTATGAAGATGTACAGTGTTGTATAAACAGTGTCAATAAGAATGTTGAGATTGTCTAGTTTGTAATAATCACAACTAAAGAGTTGTGAGAAGAAAAGACCTACCTAGACGTTGCTGGAGCACTCCACTTTGTGGTTATTGTATGAAAGGGCATGTAATATGAACAAATAGAGGTATGGGAGCAAGTACTTCACCATGACTACAAACATGGAGCACTTACTGTTTCTGTGTGATATAAGGCGAGAGATTCTCAAAATATTATATCATATGAAAACTGTAAAAGACTAAGGAGCTACGACTAGTCAAGGTAAGCAAGTCTAACGTGTGTAATCCTGTGAGATGTTGAGAGGTTGTTTAGACTCTGTTATGGTGTTTATAATCCTGTGAGATGTTGAGAGGTTGTTTAGACTCTGTTATGGTGTGTATAATCCTGTGAGATGTTGAGAGGTTGTTTATAATCCTGTGAGATGTTGAGAGGTTGTTTAGACTCTGTTATGGTGTGTATAATCCTGTGAGATGTTGAGAGGTTGTTTAGACTCTGTTATGGTGTGTATAATCCCGTGAGATGTTGAGAGGTTGTTTAGACTCTGTTATGGTGTGTTTGTGCAAAGAAATAGGGGGCTACAATATGGAAAGGTCCAACAGAAGTTTCTAGACACTGCAATGCTGAGAACAACCCGTAGGTTTCACCAAATCCTGAAGTGGGTATAGGTAATTAATTCGTTCTGGTCAACTAGGGTTTTCTGAACCAAGATTGTACACAACAGTATAGCTGGTATTGCTACAGCAAGGAGTCAGCAGTAATAATAAGATTTTCTTACTATGTGTGTATATATTACTTGCTTTGCCAATTTATGAGATACGGTTTAAACATGTGTTCTTCATGTGTGCAAAAATAAACGTATATGTGAATAAGAACTTATGGTAAGGTTGATGTTATTTTATATAAGTCATTGTCACGGCTAGTAGTCTATAAAAACTGTCACTTAAGTCCCTATTTATCAATTTTGTCAAAGACCTCTCTGAAAACACATGTAAACAGTGTACTGTCGTAAAATTATTCAGAAGTCACCACACAATTTAATCGCAGCAGTTACACACCAAATCACTTGCACACCCAATTAAGACCAAAAACACCATTTTAGACATCCTTTGGGAAAGGAGACTACAATACCTTAAAGGTGCATAAAGTTTGTTTGTTTGTTTGAAGTTAAGCACAAAGCTACACAATGGGCTACCTGTGCTCTGCCCACCACGGGTATCGAAAGCCGGTTTTTAGCGTTGTAAGTCCTCAGACATACCGCTTTGTCACTGGGGGCGGGGCAGAAAGAACAACAAAAACTAAACTTCTGGAATATGATAGACGTACAACGCTTTATAAGTAATATGAATGTGTCTGAAATAGCTATTATGTAAGAAAAGACCACGTAATAAATGACACGAAAATATATAACGTAATTGAGTGTGAGTTACATAAGAGAAAAGGAAGGGTAAAAGAAACCTTCTAAGCCAACTTAACTCATAACATATTCAGGCCACCTAACGTATAAGTTAGTATAAACTGGACACTTTCTTGAAAACATTAAAATAGCTAGTTTATTGAAGTCTTATTAGGGAGAAATTCTAGGTGAGTGTATAGTACACCAGCCTTTCTATCAAAAAGCCCCCCAGTGGCACAGCGGTATGTCTGTGGACTTACAACGCTAGAAACCTGGTTTCCATAACCGTGGTGGGCAGAGCACAGATAGCCCATTATGTAGCTTTGTGCTTAATTCCAAACAAACAAATCTATCAAAAAGACCATAATTTAACCCTGACCACTACCACACAAACAAAGTCCTGCTTAGAACTTCCTTGAAGATGGTAGCAGATTATCAACAGAAATGTCGAATGTAAACTAATTAGCAATGTGTATATAGCAATGAAAAATAAAATAACAAGCAATCTTTGCCTCAATGGCAGAAAATATTACTATTTTGATAGGTGATGGGGTATCCCATCAGATCTGGAAATCTGAAAGCCTAAGAGTGATGTACATTACTCTGCAAGGCATGATCCATCAATCACTTTCTCGTGCTGTTTCTTTGATCTGAGAAGTCGTTCAAGTGTTTCTATCCAACCAAAGTGGACCACTCACACTCTATGGTTATTCGTTCAAATGTTTCTGTCCTACCAAAGTGGACCACTCACACTCTATGGTTATTCGTTCAAGTGTTTCTATCCAACCAGAGTGTCACACGCACACTCTATGGTTATTCGTTCAAGTGTTTCTGTCCTACCAAAGTGGACCACTCACACTCTATGGTTATTCGTTAAAGTGTTTCTATCCTACCAACGTGGACCATTCACACTCTATGGTTATTGTTCAAGTGTTTCTGTCCTACCAAAGTGGACCATTCACACTCTATGGTTATTCGTTCAAGTATACTACCAAAGTAGACTATTCACACTCTATGGTTATGCTATTTGACCAATATTTTAGTACAATTCTCTTCTCTTAACCTTGTAATATTCTTGCACTTCACTCAGAAGAATTCTTCATATTGTCTGTTCCTTACTTGATCTTGAATCATTATCCTCGTTCTGATCTTATCCCCATTGAGGGCAAGTCACTGTATACATCCATAAGTTTACCATTTCAGTACACAGACGTATCCCTCTTTGGATACTCGACAACACCTTCTTCACTGAAGCTTTTTTGACCTCTTTTATGGTTAACGTATTGAGCAACTGGTGTCTCATCGTGATTGCACCCACACCTGCTCCACTTGTAACACCTCAGACATTTTATTACTTTAGATTTGCATATTATCTCTGAATCTAATCTCGTTTCCATCTGGACAAGAACAGACACTCAGTGATTCTGGCTCGTTGCCTTAGCAGTTCCTCATAGTTGTCATAAGACGTTCGGGAATGTTGAGTGCTCCATAGATAATGTGGTACAACAATGCCAAGACCATTGTCTGGGTTATGGTAAAAAAATCACACACCTCTACTGAAAAATACAATCATATCTTCTTTGGATGTTATCCAATTATAGACTGGCATAGACTTTGGATTCCTCATAAAACAATGCATATTCCTTTATATTTTCAGAAAAAATGACTAAATTCCAGATACTGTCCTCTCAAAGTGTCCTATCATTTCTACTACCCGAGTCAGAAATTGCTTGTTAATAAGTAATTTTTGCTTAGAGACTTATGCAATCACATAGACTACTAGCCATGACAGTGGTTCATGTGACTATGTGATCTGTCAAGTAGTTAAATGCTGTTTTTGCTTTGTTCTTTGGATTACAGAAGTTGTGTACAGTGTATTAAAATGATTTGGAGCAATAAGACATTGTTAGAGTCCACGTTGTCACGTACAGTCTTACTTTATATGATGACCATGCATCTCGACTATAGCCCTGAAACATAGATTCCATTGCAAAAGGCTCCATCGTAAGGCTGTCATGTCCAATGTACACCATTATTCCCTGTGTATTTTCAATAAACCATCTACTGAACGAGGACAATGGATTCCTAATACTCATTTCAATGATCTAATCACATAAAAATCCATAAGCACTGCATTCAGCGACTTCACTGGTATGTCTTCTTGATTATGTTGTGTGCTGTTGTCTGTGGCTAATGCTGCTGAACTTTGTATTCATGGATTCGCACCTGTTACAAGATCCCACTCTTTGCTTACTGTGGCTGGGGTACGATTTCTTCAAAGTTTCTTTTTCTTAATGGTCTTGGAGCTCCAAGCTATTCCATATTTCTTTGGTTTCCAAATATTATTAGTTACAAGGGATATATTTTCTTGCAGATTATAAATCCCCAATCTGAACACATCTTTATAATATGAATGTATGAATATCTTGTGTCACTAAGAGCTATTACATACCCTTCCAAAAAGGGAGCTTTTTCTGTGATATCACACTACCTACGTAAAGCCAAACAATGTCAAAATGTAGTAATGTAATCTGATGAATGCCATTCCACATCGACTTTATATTTTTCATATAGCCTGCTAATTTGCAAATTCAAAATTGCTTTAATATAAAGTATCCAACTCTCTGTACTGTTTACTAACATAGTGAAGAAAAACTGTGCTGGTGTAAACCACCTCTGGTTTATTTTAGTTAAATGAAGATTTAGAAGGGAATTTTAAAAGTAGACGTTTTCACTATGACTAAAGGGATACATTGTGTCTGATTTTTATTCATGTATAAAGGTGTATATATATCGCAATGAAATGAGTTGCACACGGCTGATTCCTTTATATTATCTCGTACTTTCAATGCATGTCTAAATGTTACATAGTGAGCTTGGAGGAGGCTTTGGACGTTGCCATATCCACAAGGGTGGGGTGAGAATGGTCAGCATCCAGTATTTAGGATAGGAAAACCGGTGTGAAAATGGTGTCATTACATGCTTCAGTTGAAAGTGAACTGAAAACAGTTTGGTCTGTAGGAGAAAGCAACACAATGACTTCCCATTAGAGAGTCATGGGTGAATTAACTATGAGGTGGGACTGGGTTGAACATTACATATACAGGTGAAATTTATCCTCTATTGTGTTAGACAAATGTTTATCACTTAGTAGGTACTTCAGCTTATGACTTGGATTTCTACTTATCTTTATTTCAATAATATTAAATTTTTGTTATTGTTGGGAACACTGTTCAAGAGCAGAAGCCAGTATTTAGTGTACAACTCCAAACGAAGCTCGACATTCCACCATCATTACTCGACATTGAGAGAAACTGAGATGAGCTTCTTGATTCACAGAAACAATCACTATCAATATCCCCAAAGTGCAACCCCCCCTATTTCAAAGAGCATTATTTTAGCTTTGATCCAGCATCAATATCATTGCAGCAGGAGAATGAACAAGACATATGAAAAGTCTAATAGAACTTAGTCAAGGGATATTCCATTTATCATCATCATTAAGGTAAGACTTGGACATACATTCACGTAACCCACAGAATCTTGGACCAACTTTCGAGTGGTTGTACCACAAAACAGTATCTGAATTTACAATAAATTTCTCAAAAGTATTTTTACACTAATTATACTTAAGAATAAAAAAACATTCCTATAAAAATCAAGGAAACCTGCCATGAGAGCTGTTCCAAAACTAGCTTTTGGGGTTCAGATGGTAATGACCATCACCCTATTGTAGACAAGTGGGAACATGTCCATATCACTTTTTTCCAAGGAAAGATTGCACCAGCTGAAAAAGCTTGCTTACTCAAGTTTTTAATTTCGAAAATTCCTTGCAACTCTAAGCCAACGAAAGTGATAAGCTACTGTCCTCTGCCAGTAGGAAGCTGTTGGCAGTACCAGAGTACAGGAATCCCTCGATTAGTGCGGTTAATGTGTTCTTTAAAAGAGCCGCACTAATCGAAAACGCACTAATCGAATATAATAACTTATAGGAAATCATGTAATTCGTACCTCAATTTTCATCTCATTCACAATTAATTTCTATTTTGCGTATTTTTTAATCAAAGTATAGGCATATAAGAAAATACGAAAAAAATGCAATGAATTAAAATGTATTGATCTGATTTTTTTTTATGAATAACTTATTTAGAGTGGCTTGTCGCATCGTATTCTGTTCTTCATATAATTGGCGGTACTGAGAAATTGCCTCATCAATTTTTCTGCAAATTTGACAGCTTCTATCTTCATCAGGGTCTGTTTCTAAACATTTTCCCTTATATTCTTTAATAACCGTGAAAATTTCTTCTGATTCCTTCTTCGTCATCTTCTTATGCCGGCGGGTAGGTAAGATTTCTTCACATTCATCGATGTCTTCATATGCTCTCTGAGTGTCCAAATTTATAAGACCCTTATTGGTTAGTTCTTCTGAATGAGCCTCTAGCAATTCTTGCACATTTTCATCGTCAATTTCAGCAAAGCCAAGTTCGTTTCCAATATGATTAATCTCTTCAATGACCTCTTCTGTATCTTTTGCAAAGCCTGTGACGTCCTGTGCACAGTGTGGAAGAACTGTCTTCCAAACACCTTGCATATTTTTAACTGAAATTTCATTCCATGCTTGATGGATATTATCAATAGTATCCTTAATACCAAATTTCTTTTAAAATTGAACTAGTGTCATAGAATTCTCTCCAGATGTTGCTTGAATCGCTTGCTTGAAAGTCTTTCTCGGGTATTATGCTTTAAAGGTCGCGATAACTCCCTGGTCCATTGGTTGCAATAAAGAGGTAGTGTTTGCGGGCAAAAATGTCACTTGGATATTTTTGCACATTGAATCGAGACCAAAAGGATCACCAAGGGCATTATCTAAAATAAGCAAAGCTTTAAAATCTAAATTTCTTCTTCGGCAAAAGTCTTCAACCGTTGGACAAAAATACTTGACGAACCATTCTTCAAACAAAGCTTTAGTTACCCATGCTTTTTTATTAGATTTCCATATTACTGGTAACTGTCCTTGATTTATACCTTTAAGAGCTCTTGAATTCTGAGCTCGATAAACCAACATAGGCTTTAATTTCAAGTTTCCTTTAGCATAGCCGCCCAATAAAAGGGTTAGTCTATCCTTTGCAGCTTTATATCCTGACTGGGAACTCTCAGATTTGGCCAGAAAAGTTTTGGAAGGCATCCTTTTCCAAAATAACCCCGTCTCGTCGACGTTGAAAATTTGTTCATCCGAATACCCTCCTTCTTCACACTTTTCTTCAGAACTTCAGGATATTCATCAGCAGCTTCCTTATCCTGCACTAGCTGCTTCCCCTGTAATTCTTGCATTGTGCAGGCTAGTTCTTTTCTTGAACTTCTACAACCATCCAGCACTAGCATGGAACTCCTTTGTCTCGTCTTTCAACTTTTCTTCTTTTAAGATTGAAAAGAGACTTAATGCTTTTTCTTTTATGAGATCAGTGCTTAAAGGAATTCTTTTCTGGTTACAGTCTTCTATCCAGATAGTTAGCAATCTTTCTAATTCAATCATGATAACATTTTGATTTCGAGTGGTATGCACACATGATAAGTTTGAAACAGCTTTACCTTTCATTTTGTATTCATCAGCTTTACCTAAAATTGCTCTTACTGTTGACTCACCTAGTTTGTGCTCTAGGCCTATTTTTGATTTCGAGACACCATCTTCACTTTTTCTTATGATTTCTACTTTTTCTTCTAAAGAAATAACTTTTCGAGTTTTCCTTACAACTTCACTTTCATCTTCACTAAGTCTTTTGCTTATGTTTAGGAAAAGGTAGTACGTTAAAATGTCTAAAGTGAAAACAAAATTGTCAAAAATTATTTCAAAGATGCACAAATGGCTTGAGTAGTTAGGCTAATAGCAGACAACTAATTACTTAGATGATGTAATAATTAGAGTGTCCACCCCGAGGCAATAATTTTTTACCCCGGGGAATGGGTTCCCCGTGAAAAAAACATTTAACCTGGGGTAAAAAATATTTGAAATGAGAGATACTTGATTAAAATTTTTATTGATTTATAAATCGTATTTAAAAAATATCGAACAAATAACAAAGCTGACAAAGTTTTATCACTTTTTTGTTCAAGCTTGTCGTAAAAGTAAACAGATCTGGAAAATCTCACAGTATAAGAAAACACATGTTACAGAATTTAAGTCTAATCGAATACTCATACTTCACTTTCAAAATACCTTTATAAGACGTCATTTTTATTAAGTTGAGAGGTATTTTGAAAGTGACGTATGAGTATTCGATTAGACTTAAATTCTGTAACGTGTTTTTTGATACTGTGAGGTTTTCCAGATCTGTTACTTTTACGACAAGCTTGAACAAAAAAGTGATAAAACTTTGTCAACCTTGTTATTTGTTCGATATTTTTTAAATACGATTTATAAACCAATAAAAATCTTAATCAAGTATCTTTTATTTCAAATATTTTTTACCCCAGGTTAAAAGTTTTTTTCACGGGGAACCCGTTCCCCGGGGTAAAAAATTATTGCCCCGGGGTGGACACTCTAGTAATAACTTGACAAGTAAAATACTTACCCATTTTCTATTTTTAATTATTTTTTTAAATTTTAATTTCGGTGCCTAAAACTTACTTTTCAATTACTATGGTTAAAATGAAATGTGTGTAACCGCACTAATCGAATATTGGTTATAAAAAATTTAAGCGCACTAAATGAAAACGCATTAATCGAAGGATCCTTATACTTGTTCTTTGTCCAAAAGAAGATAGATAGCAAAACAAATGTCCAAAAACTTGTAAATGCAAACGTTGGAAAGACTCAGCTGATTGAGTAAAAGTTTGCCAGGAATGACATCCAGATAGCTAAGAGCCAAACCCAAACCTTCTCAACAACAAATGCAAACGTTGGGAAGACTCAGCTGATTGAGTAAAAGTTTGCCAGGAATGACATCAACATAGCTAAGAGCGAAGCCCAAACCTTCTCAACAACAAATGCAAACGTTTTGAAGACTCAGCTGATTGAGTAAAAGTTTGCCAGGAATGACATCCAGATAGCTAAGAGCCAAGCCCAAACCTTCTCAACAACAAATGCAAACGTT
This sequence comes from Limulus polyphemus, assembly GCF_000517525.1. NCBI lineage: Eukaryota > Metazoa > Arthropoda > Merostomata > Xiphosura > Limulidae > Limulus > Limulus polyphemus. The sequence continues at coordinate 157,510 of NW_013668261.1, forward strand.
TTGAAGACTCAGCTGATTGAGTAAAAGTTTGCCAGGAATGACATCCAGATAGCTGAGAGCCAAGCCCAAACCTTCTCAACAACAAATGCAAACGTTGGGAAGACTCAAGTGATTGAGTAAAAGTTTGCCAGGAATGACATCCAGATAGCTGAGAGCCAAGCCCAAACCTTCTCAACAATGAATGCAAAGAAATTCAGTTGTAGAACGTTTCTTGACCAAGACCAGGATTCAGTAAATATTCAATACGTGCTTCGTGGTTGTAAAAGTAGCTATAAGTCTAACCTATTGAATATATATAAATTAATTACATTTGTTCTAAGGAACGTAATAATGAATGTGTTGTTAAAAAATATAATAAGCCTAATTACTAATGTCTTATAACAAGTGTAATTAATTATAGTAATGCTTTGCTAGCTTAGAACAGGTGTTCGCATCATAAGAATTGTCGCTTTTGTAAAAAATGGTTTATATAAATAATATTTCAACCACTATTGGGTTTTTATGTCCCATCTGCCCTAATGAGCTCCAGACTGTGTGAAACGTGTCGTCGACAATGGATATGGCGGACATAGTGTGGTTGAAATATTATCATACACTCTTCTTCTTCTTGAAAAACCCTAATGGGCTGAATAAATAATTTAGTGTTAAAATATAATAAGCTTAAATCTAATATCTTATGATAAATGCATTGTGTATACCTTGGATTTTGTAACAGATTAGGTTTGCTGTTGGTGCTGGTTTATTTTCTGTTTTCTTGAAGCTATTGTTTTTCAAATACTTTTGATTTGTTATTAAAAAATATAGAGCTTTTATAATTATCAATATGTCATTGTTGTTGTATTTGAATTTAGAAATTATATAACTAAAGAAGAGTATGTTTGTTTGAAGTTAAGCACAAAGCTACATGATGGGCTATCTGTGCTCTGACCGCCACGTATCGAAACCCGGTTTCTAACGTTGTAAGTCCGCAGACATACCGCTGTACCACTAGGGGGGGGGGGCTGTTCATTAATGGGTTCATTTTTTAGTTCTGGTGTATCTAAGTAGCTTCCTTTAATCAAAAGTGACATGGGACCAGCTTATTGGGCTGTAAGTTTTATGGTTGAAACCGCTTAAGCACAGTTTGGATACTTCTTAGATCATTGTGTGCTGCGGTGGGGTTCACCCCTCAGACTGGGGAGCAATAATGCAATTTACAGTTGATTATTCAAGTTATGAACCTGTAGCATTGCTGGCTGGTTCTATGCAAGTTTTAGTAGAGTCTCGAACCTTGATCAGCAAAGTTGTGCCTAGCATTCTGTAGGATTATAAATATCAGTCAACCAGCATGAGTAGTCTTACTTTTGAGTGTAAGTTTAGTTTAAATTGCTTTCAGCTTCAGATTCGTCTGTATAATGTTTATTTATCGTTCAGTTGTACCAGTTAATGTATATATATATATTAATTACACAGGCCTGCAGTGGTTTTATTGTCTTGAAATGTTTACATGTTCTACAGTAATTCCTGTAAGCTGAATCCGAAAATGATATCCATTTATCTCCATCAGGTACAGATTTTTCACAAAACATCATATGTACTTTTACATAAGTGAATCATTTTCATT
>NW_013668261.1:160000-164121 GCF_000517525.1 Limulus polyphemus
ATCCGAACCTCAATCTGCTATAAGACCTGTTGATCATGAACCTAAATGTACCTGTACCTACTCCACTGGAGATTCTTGATACATTTTAACTGATTCTAAAATCAATAGAAATGACGATGGGGATTGATTTTAACTTGAAACGTCTGGTGAACCACAACGTTTCACACAAGGTGAACTTGGTGAGAGATTTGGGCCTTTCAAAGTATTCTTCAGGGATTTTGGGCTAAGAACTTACTTACTCCAGTGACATCATTTTATTGGTACAGAAATCGTGAGAAAGAGATTATACCATACGTTTCGCAATAAGGTTCACTGGTTTATTGCAACAATATTGCTGAATTAATACCAACGCTAGGAGCTGCAATATATGAACCAAGTGAGTGGCTATTGTTCATTGATTCCTCCAAAAGAAGTCTAAAAAGTGTTCTCCTTCACAATGGTAACATATATGCATCTGTTCCTATTGCTCATTCGGTTCACTTGAAAGAAACGTACGAAAATCTTGAACTTCTTATTTAATAAGGTTAAATACAAAGAACATGGTTGGCTACTTTGTGGAGACTTAAAAGTCCTTTGTATGTTGTTGGGTCACCAATTTGGTTATAAAAAGTTTCAATGTTTTTTGTGTGAATGTGACAGTAGAGCACGAAATCAGCACTGGGTAAAGAAGCAATGACCACACAGAGTCAGCCTGACACCAGGATCGAAAAACATTAAACGTGAAAGTTTGGTTGACACAAAGAAAGTCTTATTACCTCCACTTCACATATAACTGGGCTTGATAGAGCAGTTTGTAAAAGCCTTAGACAAATATGGCGACTGTTTCAAGTATCTATGTGGGCAATTCCCAGCTCTTTCAGGAGCGAAACTTAAAGAAGGGATTTTGTTGAGCTTCAGATGAACAGTTCGAAATGACAATGAAGAAAATTGAAAAAGAAGCGTGGATTGCCGTTGAAGATGTTATTGACACTTTTTTTAGGAAACAACGAGAACCCAAATTACGAAAATATTGTCAATAACATGCTCGATAAATTCAAGGAGTTGAGTTGTAATATGCTTCAAAGTTCATTTTTACACTCACATATTGACTATTTCCCTGAAAATGTCGGTGCCATCAGCGAAGAATAATGGAAGAGGTTTCATCAAGACATCAGGGAAGGTGGGACATCAGCATGATGACTGATTACCGCTGGTCATTGAAACGAAATGCTCCAGATGCAACACATAAAAGAAAAACTACAACATATAATTTTGAGACTAAAAGCCAGACGTAGATTTCACACAAAAAAATCGGGATGAATGAGGATGCATATTCGTTTGACATCAATGTTCTTCCCTTTTCTTCAGTTTGTTTGTGTTTTTGTTAACAAACATAATAATAAAACTGTTCATTGTGGTAAACGAAATAATAATTTAAACTAATTAAGAGTTTTTTTCCCGATTTGTAAAAAATCCTTACGTGATAGAAAACAAATTATTCTTATTTTCGAAATCTGCGTAGCTGAATTATAGAAAATCCGTTATTAAAACCAAAACTTTTATGAAGTTTAAATTCGCAGGCCTGTGTTATTTGTTCAGTGAAGACTTGTGTTATATTGTTCACTTCGTGTGCATGTCTCTTCATTCACGCTAAATACACTCAATCCTTTTACGATCTGCGACGCCTACTACTCAATGGTGTATTTAAACTTACAAAGATTAGCATGATGTGAAGTACTAGTTAGTTTGTATTATATTTTACCATGCGACGCCTACTACTCAATGGTGTATTTAAACTTACAAAGATTAGCATGATGTGAAGTACTAGTTAGTTTGTAATATATTTTACCATGCAACGCCTACTACTCAATGGTGTACTTAAACTTAGCATGATGTGAAGTACTAGTTAGTTTGTATTACATTTTACCATTCAACGCCTACTACTCAATGGTGTATTTAAACTTACAAAGATTAGCATGATGTGAAGTACTAGTTAGTTTGTGATATATTTTTACCATGTCTGAGACATTGATTAATATGCTTTTTAGACTAAAATAAAGACATAAAATCTAATACAAATAAACTTAATTCTGAAAACTAAAATTGTATTACAGGTTTGTAGCGAATGTAAAAAAACTGTCTAAGTGATTTTCAACTATTGCAATTTGCAGTTCCAAAGTAAAGAGGGTGTCATGTCAAGTGTCAGGTTAGTTACGTAAAAGAAGAGTCAAGTGTCAGGTTAGTTACGTAAAAGAAGAGTCAAGTGTCTAATAAGATGTTTGGCTAGTTCTGTTGGAGTAGAATTACTTCTGCTTTAATCTGTATTGGCAGGGTCATGTGAAGTATATGGGAAGTTTTGTAAGAGGGAAGAGTCATACGAAGGATCTGGTTCATTTGATAATAGTCTATTAAACCTTTTAAAGGAAGAATTGTGTTAAATGTCAAACCAATTGTCTAAAACAAGTCGAAGGGACTTGTTTTAGCGTTTAGCTGGACTTATAGATTCGTGTTCTCATTTCATTTATAACGTATAGTGAAATGCACTTTGTTGTTTATTACATATTCAATTAGGAATAAGTTAGGCCCATAAGTAAAGTTATTTCTAACTTGAAAATATTGATGAACAGTTACATTTTGTTTTTCTGATTTAAAATGTCTGGATAAATATCAGCTTGTTAAATTGTTTTACAATTTATTAATATCTACTTGAAGATATTGTATAGTTGGGTGTGTTTTCGTTATAAAATGTGAGAACCAAGAGCAGAAATATAGATCGGTATCCAGTCGCAAACTTCGTTTAAATTGGACAAAGTTTAGTTAGAATTATAGAATTCCCTTTTCGAGAAGACAAGAAGTTGTCGATTGAAAGTAAAACGTTGCAGAGGACCCTCGAGTGTCAGTACAATAATTAATCTAACTATATCTAATCTCAACTAACTCTTAATGAAAATTGGACTCTTGATCGAGTAAAATTATCTGGCGAGACAAGAGAGTAAGGTCCGTTTAAATGTTTCATTTCAATATTACTATTTAGTTGTATGGTTAAAATTCGTAATGTCCTTTAGAAAAAAGAAGACAAAATTCACGCTCACACGGGAACTATTCCAAATTCCAAAGAATTGTATCTAGTTTCGAACTGGTATGTTTAAGTGTTATGTATCTAGTTTGTTAGTTCCGGACAAGTTGCGAGTTCTATTTTGCATATGATATGCCATTAATATTGTAATCAAATATGTCTTAACCGTCACCTACGGTCAAACGCATATACACACATCTTATGTCATGTTATGTGAAATTTGAAAGTACGTTAAGGTGTCTCAAAAACGAACAGAATGAATTAAATCTGAAACGATGTATTTCGCTCCAAATGTATTAACCCTTGAGCATTAAGCTAGTTTTCACTAAGTTTTATTAAGTTTGTAGACAAACACGAAAATGGTTTTGTTTAAAAGTGGAAAGGAAAACCGAATTTGATTTGGATGAGTTTGTCGCATGTCAACTGACTTGAATGAAAAAGTATTAAAATCAATAGAAAAAGGCCTGCTATAGTATTGGTATAGGTGTTCATAGTTTGAGGAATTAATATTGTTAAAAAGTTAATTTATACGTTCATAAAGTACGAAACGGTGACAAAATATACCAAAAACAGTCATCCAGGCAACCACCAGTAACGGTAACACACATACCTAGCAAAGGACGACAGTTAGGATAACAGTCGTCCAGGCGACCACCAGTTTTTAAAAAAATGTAACGGTAACACACATACCTAGCAAAGGACAACAGTTAGGATAACAGTCGTCCAGGCGACCACCAGTTTAAAAAAACGTAACGGTAACACACATGTACCTAGCAAGAGACGTCAGTTAGGATAACAGTCGTCCAGGCGACCACCAGTTAAAAAAAATGTAACTGTAACACATGTACCTAGCAAAAGACGACAGCTAGGATAACAGTCGTCCAGGCGACCACCAGTTAAAAAAAATGTAACGGTAACACACATACCTAGCAAAGGACAACAGTTAGGATAACAGTCGTCCAGGCGACCACCAGTTAAAAAAAACGTAACGGTAACACATATACCTAGCAAAGGACGACAGTTAGGATAACAGTCGTCCAGGCGACCACCAGTTAAAAAAACGTAA
>NW_013668261.1:164688-169175 GCF_000517525.1 Limulus polyphemus
GTTAGTTAGGCCGCGTATTTTATTCTAATCGCCATCCTGCCCCAAATTAAGCGGTCTGGCTAACTAATGAATGAATATTTGCTGTAAAATTTTTATCAGTGCTATAAGTGTAGCTACCATTTTGCCCTATAATTTTGATTTCATTCCTTTAAGCCACACGCTAATTTTTTTTTTTTTTGTGTGTGTGTGCCGCACCTTTTTTTTTTACACCTAAGGTGTTTTTGATTAGATATCATGACCTTTTGTCAATACTCATAAACAAACCCTAGCTAGTAAGAAAATGACACTCCACAGTAGCCAACATTAGCTTTAGGATCGCAACCTTATTGTTCGGAACAGATCTTTACTTTACAGAACCAATCAGAATCTTTAAGATATATAATGGTAGTTTCCTCTCTAAAACACTGTTAATAACTTCCTTTATAGTAACGCCATGGAATCTAAATTAACAGTTTCTTGTCATCACCCGCTTGCACTTGGTACAGCCGTATCAGCATCATTATTTATGGTAATTGCTTAAGCTAATATCACATGACGCTAAACGATCTTTAACTAGAAGAATTTTATAAGATCTAGCAAAGTTGAGCTTAAACTTCGCAATGAATAATAACCGTTCACCCGTATGATTCTTTTGAAAATTTGAGCTAGAAACTGATAATCTATTTTGCTTGGCCTAACCAATATTTATGTATCTGCACGTGTCTTCAACCTATTGTTTCTATGCTCTAAATCATTCTAACTTAAATGACAAAAACTAAAAACATTTACTCTTAGGTGAAGCTGTTGTAAATATTTCAGACCGATAGTTCACATGACTTTTTGCGTAGGCGTGCGCAAAAATTGGGTCAAATTTGATCGGTTTTTAGTGAATAACTTTGCACACGTGGTTTATCTTTAGACCGCATTTCACACCTAATTGTAAGTTGTAACGATCTATCTGTGTAAGAAATTTGAAAAAAAAAATCATAAAAGTTAAATATATTTTTCTATAAAATAAAGTTTCCATTTTGCTGGGCCTTACCAATATTTATGTATCTGCACGTCCTTTCACCGTATAATTTAGCTGCTCTAAATCAGTCGTCTTTAATTTGAATGATAAAAACTAAAAACAGTCCACTTTTACTCTTAGGTGAAGCTGTAGTAAAAATTTCAGTCCGATAGCTCATGTGACTTATTGCGTAGGCGTGTGCAAACATTTTGGTCAAATCTGTTTTGTTCAATAATTTTACACAAGTAGCTTATATTTAGATCAATTTTGACACCTAATTGTACGCTGTAAAGATCTATCGATGTACCAAGTTTGAAAAAATCCATAGAGGTTAAGTAGTTTTTTCCATGAAACAAAATTTTCATACTTTCTGTGCGAAGAAAAAAAAGGAATAACATTCAAGCAAAACTGGATATTTTTTATCTCGTGTATTTCTTAATTTGGTGAGTGAAGTAAGATTCCAGTAGAAAATACTGGAATCTACTGAACATATGTGACAGCTTGAAGTACCAAAAGGTGGAAATTTGTTAAACTATCACTCCTCTTAACAACATACAGGTTGTTTTAGCCGCACGACACACTATCACTTGTCTTGATGTAACGGTAACAAAATATGTCTAACAGTCGTTCAGGCATACATCAGTTATAAAAACGGAAGTGACGAAATAAACTTAGCAACAGCTCATTGTGTGAGTTTTATTCTCATTTTATTCTTACTCAGTCTTACAAACTTTTTCACTCTTGGAGTTTGTTCGCTTTGCTTTAAGTGTGAAGATATCGCGATCTTGTGATATAGTAGAAATGTTTTGAACATTTTTAAGCAGGAGTTTAGAAAGAAGAAAGTTTTATAAACACAGCATTCTTTGAAATACGTTCCTCTTTTCTAGTTTACTTATTTTTTTGCAGATCTGAATCAAAGTTTCACACATGACTTCTAAGTTACCTACTATTCAGTTATAATTAGTTTCATAACGGTCTAGCAACCATGCGATCTATATAATATTGTCGCATCAGTAGACTTAAAAGTCTACTTATTGTTCAAGAACAGTGAAGGATGAAGAAAGTTTCGGCGGCTGGTCTCTCTTTAACTCTACGTAGCTGTCACTAAACCATCATGATAAGACATTGTGAACTTTTTCAAGCACTTTTATTTTCCTCATTTTATTTTTATATAATGTTATAGTTCACGAACCGCTTGTTTTCAAGACACGCACCAAATCAGAGTGTACACATTTCAAGAGCGTAGCTGTGTTTTTATAGAAGAAAAGTACTCTCTTACTTTTTTCTGGCTTCTATAATTTTACGCGAAGGAGACGGATTATGAAAAGGAAAAAAAATAAAATAAAGAAGAACGAAGGAAGTCCATTACTCACTTTCACAAGTATATGTATAACGATTACTATATCTAAACTTGTATGATTCCAACCGTCCTTAAATAATGGTCTTCTAACATCGTATACATCACTGAAAAAAACGACAATTGACCTAATGCAGTCCACGATGCTAAGTTTACATACGTCATTGGCAAGATAAAGAAGAAGTCTGTCGCTTACGAACAGTTTTCATCAGATCATAGAATATGATATACAACGTATACGTATGTACTGGAACAATGCAGCTTCGGTGATAATAAACATCCACCGAAGCTGTATTGTTCCAGTGTAATAAACATCCACTCCACTGTATACGATAGACAAGGATTTATTCATGGCCGTGGAATTAAGTTATTTACTTTCTTGTATACATCAGAATATTTTAAACAGTTTATATGAATTTATCTGTCTATCTGCTTACCTACTTTAGAAATATGTCTATCTATCCATATATTTTGTTCTTTAAATTATGATTTTCATCCGATGATCATAAAGTTTTAAAACTGTCTGTATTTGAATTGTTATAATGGTTTCTAGTATTAAGATGGTGTACGTTTTCACACAGATGTATTAAAGAAACTAGATCTACTTCTGCGGGGTCCCCCCCCATGGCACAGCAATATGTCTGCGGACGTACAACGCTAGAATTCTGGTTTCGATACCCGTGGTGGGCAGAGCACAGATAGGTTATTGTGTAGCTTTGTGCTTAATTACATACAAACAAACAAATAAACTTCTGCAGGGTCCCCGAAAGTGTTCTGCTTCAAGATAAATAAGAGTAACAAGTATTTTTATTTCTTACTTTTCATGTTCATATGTCATGCTGTGTTGTAGCCTACAGAGTGCATAATTATTATCGTGATTTGTGGTATACGAAAGTTTTACTGACGTCACGACAGTACAAGTCGCAACGTTAAGCGTCCCTTATGTGACGTCATTTGAGTGTCTACTGTCTGACTGACAGACAACACACTACTGTGCTGGTCGACTGGTTAGAAAAGGTGACTCCCTTCGGCTCTCTTTCGTTGAAATAAACCCAACGTTTAATAGTACACAATACACATTTAAAATTAGACGGTCCCCAGTCTTCAAATGCAATAAAATTATTTGACTTAATAATTAAAGATTAAATACTGTGAGACTAGAAAGAGTCTCATACACTCTACATGTTTCGATATCTTTCTGTATCATCATCATTCTTAACTCATGCAAAATACTCCACTCCTGATGATAAAACAGTAAGATGTCGAAACATGTAGAGTGTAGGAGTGTTTCCAGTTTTTAAAATGATTATTTATCTCTATACAATATAATTATTAATTAAAAGAATTGTTAATGTAATTTGAGGTTGGAGACAGTCTGATTTTAAATACTCATTGTGTACTGTTAAAAAGTTGGCTATATTTCTTTAACAGATCCGCGTGACTGGTTTCTACTTTTTGGTGCTACTGATAATACCCTTACCAATGATACTGGCTTTTTAAAAGTCATATTACTTTAAATTACTCGTTTCCTATTTGGTTTAAATGAACAAAAATAGTGACTAGCCAATAGCACGAACTTATATCAATGTATAAAAACTGATCAGATTGTCACTGGCTTTTCAAACATGATAGCTATGAAAAAACAATACGGTTAATTACGTTCCTACTAAATTAATGTCGTCGCAATGCTGGTATTATATAATACAAGCTGTAGTGGAACGTTTAATTACGCGTTTTTGCTATATTTTAACATCGTAATGGACTACTGAGTATCAAATAATTCTAGCGTAAGGTTTAGATTTTAAGAAACAAGTCGAAATACCTTTGTAATTCTCCAAACATCTCTTTATCTAACTAAAACTAACTTTTCACTTGTCTGTCCATAATGTTCTCTGTCTTAACTATTTTTAGCCGCAGCATTGTGGCTCATAAAATGGCTCCAAGTTTTGTTGTTGTTGATTTTTTTCAAGTACAAACTTTTTGCTCATAGCTCCGTCATCTCTTCGCCGATTTGAGATCTAATTACAGTTTTGGACTCAGGAGGTCAAACCCTTTCGACTGATTTATATGAACACGCCTAGGAAGGTATCATAGATTATTTTTTTTCTAATCCTGCCTAAAATAATTTCAGTTGAGGCTATT
>NW_013668261.1:170175-172169 GCF_000517525.1 Limulus polyphemus
CTCATAGCTCCGTCATCTCTTCGCCGATTTGAGATCTAATTACAGTTTTGGACTCAGGAGGTCAAACCCTTTCGACTGATTTATATGAACACGCCTAGGAAGGTATCATAGATTATTTTTTTCTAATCCTGCCTAAAATAATTTCAGTTGAGGCTATTGAGGATTCCCTCTCGTTTCTCTCTGTCTTTATATACTTGACTGTGTCTGTCTATTTTTGTCCCTTGTATTATCCATCGTGTTACACCTCTTCCACTCTGTCAACTTCTGTGTCTATCTCTCTTCTGTCAACTTCTGTGTCTATCTCTCTTCATATCTGCCCCCCAGTGGCACATCGGTATGTCTGCGGACTTACAAAGCCAGAAACCGGGTTTCGATACTCGTGGTGGGCAGAGCACAAATAACTGTTGTGTAGCTTTGTACATAATTAAAAACAAACAAACAGATTCGTCTGCGTATATACATATATGATTTCTATAAATATAAACTCTCTTCATATCTACCCATCTATTGTTTGTTTGTTTTTGACATCTGACTGTGTTTCTAAGTGAATCCAGCTTATTTTTATAATTTACAAGTGCCAGAGGACGTTCTAAATATTACTGTGCTATGAGTACATGAGTTGTGTTTTACTCGTTCTTTCTCTTTCTCTCTCTCTCTTAATGTCTATCCATCTGTTGTTTTTTGATAAATCGAACAAATTTAATGTAGAATACACGTAACTCTTATGTTTTATTCTTCACATATCAGGGTGGTGCATCTTACTATCACCTTCAGTCAGGAGCAATTGGATAGTTGTCTATCTCTCCTTGCGCCTATAAGTTTTACTTGCGTCTTTCTGTCTATCTTGTGAGTTTAGTATATTTTAGAAAAAGTTCAAACTTTATTCGGGTGTCTTTGTAAACCAGCTTTGGCGCTTATGATTTATGCTAGTTTTACTACAATTACAGTGTTTTGAGACAAGCCTAATAAAACACGAAACAACTGATTAGCAGCATGTCAAGCGATCTTCATGAGGTTCATATGAGAAAAGTACTTACCTCCAGCTGAAACTACTGCGACCACGTGAATCACACACAGCAACACAAGTATCATGGAGACAACAACAGCACACGTGCACGTGCGTCTTCGAATGAAAGTGGACTGCCTCTTCCGCCGGAGCTGGCCTGAGAAAGGCCTTTAGCACCTCACGTGGGCCGTCTTTATCGATCGCGGGAAAGTTCACTATTTTGAAGGAACAAGTATACCTGGCAAGAAACTGGTAAGAAGAGGTCCATGCTGAACCTGACCCTCCCTGGTCCAAAACATGGACCGAATCCCGATGAAAAAGAAGAGAAACTCGCATTACAAATTGTATCAACATCTATTTAACCTCACGAAACGTCTTAGTAAAACAATATCTCAAAATGGTGCAACTATAAAAATGTTAGACGTAAATCGCTGCTCGTACATCATTTGGGGATCATTTCAAAAATTATTTCATTTCCTATTCAAAAATGCTCTTTTATCAAACACATTTATAAGTTGAGTTTTTCAGGTGTAACCTTTGCTAATGTATACAAAATTCATGTTAGTTAAACTGTAAAATAAGTTCCATTGAAATACCCAAAACATAAAAATACTCCCCTTGAAACAACATTATAAGATTATAAAATATACTGCACTGAACAATGTTCTAATTAACCTTGAATTGTTTATTATAAACCCCGAAATTACTCCTCTTTAGCTATTTGTTATAAATTTATAGAATAATTAGCCTTGAATTGTTTATTATAAACCACGTAATTACTCCTCTTTAACTATTTGTTATAAATTTATAGAATAATTAACCTTGAATTGTTTATTATAAACCACGTAATTACTCCTCTTTAACTATTTGTTATAAATTTATAGAATAATTAACCTTGAATTGTTTATTATAAACCACGAAATTACTCCTCTTTAACCATTTGTTGTAAATTTATAGAATAATTAGCCTTGAATTGTTTATCATAAAC